>NC_089284.1:14237020-14537020 GCF_963678975.1 Dysidea avara | reverse complement strand
CTGGGTGACTTGTTTGCAGTTGAACTCTCTACTGGGTAGCTTGTTTGTAGCTGAACTCTCTAAAGGTAACTTGTTTGTAGCTGAACACTCTACTCAGTGGATTTTTTTTTGTAAATAAACTCCATACAGGTGATTTGTTTGTAGCTGAACTCTTTACAGGGTGATTTGTTCGTAGCTGATCTCTCTACATGATGGTTTGTTTTTTTTGTAGCTGAATTCTCCATATATAGGGTGATTTGTTTGTAGGTGAACTCTCTACAGGGTGATTTGTTGGTAGCTGAACTTTTTAGAGGGTGACCTGTTTGTAGCTGAATTCTCTACTGGGTAACCTGTTTGTAGCTGAACTCTCTACAAGTGACTTGTTTGCAGCTAAATTCTCTACAGGATGACTTGCTTGTAAGTGAACTTTCTAAAGGGTGATTTGTTTGTAGCTGAACTCTCTATTTAGTGACCTGAACTCTCTATTGGGTGGCCTGTTTGTAGCTGAATTCTCTACAGGTGGCTTGTTTGTAGCTAAATTCTCTACAGGGTGACTAGTTTGTAACTGAATTCTCTACTGGGTGACTAGCTTGTAGCTGAACTCTCTACAGAGTGACTTGTTTGAAGCTGAACTTTCTACTGGGTGACCTGTTCACAGCTGACCTCTCTACATGTGACCTTTTGTAGCTGAACTCTGTACTGGATGACTTGTTTGTAGTTGAACTCTCTACATATAACATTTTTGTAGCTGAAATCTCTAGAGGGGGATTTGTTTGTAGCTGAACTCCATACAGGGTGACTAGCTGGCAATCTTCAAAGGGTTTTATTTTCGGATATTTCGAAGAGGCCGTTCTCTTCGAAAATACATTCCCACGCCCGGTTGTTCTTTGAAAATAAATTCTTACAAGTGAAAGCAATGATCCAACTTTCGGTAATTCGCTTGTGTATTCCTCGAGTTTTAGTTCATGATGATGGGTAAACTGTATCATTATTGTATCATTACTGTACCAACAACCAGAAAACAGGTGATCCAGAATGGGAATTGATGCCGTCTGCTCTAGAATTTATGGTAGATAGCCAGCTAGCTACGATCGAGCACGATCAAGCCAGTGAATTTACTCCACTCGAGACTCCCTCAGTCTTCTCTCCAGTGCACAGGGATGGGAATTATTCCATCAGTAAGTCAATTTTTGGCAAACATTCACGTATCTTTGTAATTCGTGACATGAATTTCCATTTATTTGAAATCCACCCGGGCTTCGAAATATGCATTTTTCAAAATTATAATCCTTTGAAATTCAGATTTTGCATCTTGCACGAAATTTTCTGCTTTTAAAATAACCTGCTATACAGTATTGGTAGCTGAACTCTCTACAGTGTGACTTTCTGTAGCCGAATTCTCTACTGTATGACTTGTATGTAGCTGAACTCTCTACTGGTAACTTATTTCTAGCTAAAATCTCTATATACAAGATGCATGTGCTGAACTCTCTACAGGGTGGCTTATTATTGAACTCTCCACAGGGTGATTCGTTTGTAGCTAAACTTTCTACAGTGTGACTTTTTGTGGCTGAATTCTCTATTGGATGACTTGTTTGTAGCTGAACTCTCTACAGGTAACTTGTTTGTAGTTGAACTCTCTACTGGTTATTAGAGGTGTACCGATATGGGTTTTTGGCATGTACCGATATCCGATATTGGTGCCACCAAAAGAGGCCGATAACCGATAGTCGATCCGATATTTGCATTATAGTTAAAAGTGTACATTTACCTACCCTACAACAACATGTGCATGTATTCATTGCTATACTCTGTCTGTGGTGGTACACAGCTTGGGTTTCTATTGTGCAATCCAGACAATTAGGCACCCACAAACATTTTTATGTATACTCCCATGAAGCCTTATACGGATATTTCTGCATTCTAATCGTTTGTGAGAAAGCTGGTATTGTGACAGCAAGTTTCCTTGGTTATCCTGTGACCCTTCTTTTTATTACAAGGTAGCTACTCTATAACTGCTTCATTTATAAAGACTGTGTCTGTGATAAGCTTTCCAGCAACAGACAGTAGAATCGCGTGTATTTATATGGCTTCTCGTAGCGTAGCGCTTGCTTCAGAGTGAACAATAAGCCACTGGCACTAAAGAGCCACAGGAATAATGTAGAAAACCAATGCACAATCCGTTTATGTACAAACTATTGCTACTGTATAAATATCGGTAGCGATATCGGTCCTCCTGCTGTTCTGTACCGATACCAATATTGGTAAAAATTGCCATATTGGTGGCCGATATTATAGCCGATCCGATTATCGGTACACCTCTACTGGTTATATGTAGTTGAACTCTTATTTTTACAGGGTGACTGTTTGTAGTTAAACCCTCCACAGAGTGATTTGTTTGTAGCTCAACTCTCTACTGGATGACTTGTTTGTCTAACCAGATAACTGGTATGTAACTGAACTCTCATGGGTTAGATGAACTCCTGACAGTGTGACTTGTTTGTAGCTGAACTCTCCGTTCATGCAGCACCCAGTTTATTTACAGTGTATACAGTTGCCGGTAGCCATGAAGCCCTGTGCTTTTTTCTTCAGCAACAAAAACAGCATCAAATGAATAAAAAAATGTAATAATAGAACACAATGAAGTAACTGTATAAGTAAGTTGAACTGCATACAAACTGATTGCTCTAATAGGGTGACTGTACTATTAGAGTATCTTGATCATGCATTTGCTACACGTAGTTGGATCTCGTATTATAACTCGGTGACTTTACTCCGATTCTTCTACTTTACTCCATGGACTTTCTATGATGATTACTCCTAACTCTTCTCAGCGGTTTACCTGGTAGGCGTGAAAATTAATAGATTCTTTTATTCCCGAAACTCAATCGCGTAATTGTGACACAGGTTGGGTTTTGTGTCATTTTGATATCTCCATGGTCTTTATCTTGATTCTTTTCAAACCATCTACATAGCAATTTCAACTCATTCCTCCAAGGGGTTTACCCTGTGGGCTCGGCTTTATTTTACGATAATCGGTCATAACTCCATGAATGTTCATCAGATGCCTACCAAACTTGGTACTGAGATCCACTTTAATGAGCCCTTTAAGTGTACCAAATTTCAGCCCAAGTGGAGCACGCATTGGTGTTTTATGGTGGATTTTGCAAAGTGTGCGAAATGAAGAAGAAAAAAATGAAGAAATTAAAATGAAACTTTGGCCACTTTTATCTTGGAAATGGCCGGGACAATTCTCTCCAAATTTAGTATGTATACTCCCCTTCCTGGCAGGCACTTATGTCCCATGAGTATATTGACAGGAAGAACGAAAACGCAATTTTCGCACCTCCGTAGCTCTGTGCTGCCTTGATGAAACAAGACGATTTTTGCTGTGGACACTCCCTCGAACTTCAGTACTCCAACTACCAAATTTGAGCAAAATCTATTCAAACGTTCCTGAGATATGCGACTTCAAAAATTGGCTTAGTTTCTTCGTTTTTCTTCTTATTTTTTTCCTCTTTTCGCACACTTGAAAAACTGCTATAAAACACGAATGCCATATCCGATTGCCTTGAAATTTGGCACACAGAAGGGGTGTATAAAGGCGCATCTTGTTACCAATTTTGGCTGGAATACGATAAACAGGCAAAGGGTTATTAGCGATTATTCACGAAAAATGACACCAATATGTTGTCATGCTTACAGGGTAAACTGCTTAAGGGAAGAAGCTGAAAATCGGTGGGTGAATAGGTTAACTATTGAACCTCAAACCTTTTGTGGTTTGAAAGAAATTAAGCTAAAAATCAGGAAGATACAATGAAAAAGCCAACAGTGTGTAACAATTATGCAATCGAGATTAGCTAATAAAAAACGACTACTTGCCACGCCTACCAGATAACCCGCTTGGGGTAATGCTTTGAAAATTGCTGTACAGATGGAGTAATCATCTTAGAAAGGCTCTTCAATGGTGTAGAAGAATCAGACTTAAAGCCACGGAGTTATAACACGAAATCCAACTTGGTGTAGCAAGTGCAAGATCGAGATACTCTAATAGAGCAGTCATCCTAATAGAGCAGTCACCCTGAAGAGAATTCAAGAGATCATCTAGAAACAAGTAACCTGTATAGAGATAAGCTACAAAACAAATCACCCTGTAGAGAGTTCAGTTACAAACAATTCACCCTGTAGAGAGATCAGTTAGAAGAAGTTACCTTGTAGGGAGTTCAACTATGGAAAGAGATAGTTCAGCTAAAAGAAGTCACCTTGTAGAAAGTTCAGCTACAAAGAAACCAACATGTAGAGAGTTCAGCTACAAACAAATCTCCCTGTAGAGAGATCAGCTAGAAGAAGTTGTCTTGTAAAGAGTTCAGCTACAAAGAAACCATCATGTATAGAGTTCAGCTGCAAACAAATCACCTGTAGAGAGTTCAGCTACAAACAATTCACCCTGTACAGAGATCAACTAGAAGAAATTACCTTGTGGAGAGTTCAGCTACAAAGAAACCACCATGTAGAGAGTTCAGCTGCAAACAAATCACCTGCTGAGAGTTCAGCTAGAAGAAGTCACCTTGTAGAGAGTTCAGCTACAAAGAAACCACCATGTAGAGAGTTCAGCTGCAAACAAATCACCCTGTAGAGAATTCAGCTACAAACAAATCACCCTGTAGAGAGATCAGCTAGAAGAAGTTACCTTGTAGAGAGTTCAGCTACAAACAGTCACCGTGTAGAGAGATCAGCTAGAAGAAGTCGCCTTGTAGAGAGTTCAGTTACAAAGAAACCACCATGTATAGAGTTCAGCTGCAAACTAATCACTCTGTAGAGAGTTCAGCTAGAAACAATTCACCCTGTAGAGAGATCAGCTAGAAACAAGTGATCCTGTAGAGAGATCAGCTAGAAGAAGTTACCTTGTAGAGAGTTCAACTGTAAACAAATCACCCTGTAGAGAGATCAGCTAGAAGAAGTTACGTTGTAGAGAGTTCAGCTACAAACAATTCACCCTGTACAGAAATCAGCTAGAAGAAGTTACCTTGTAGAGAGTTCAGCTACAAAGAACCATCATGTAGAGAGTTCAGCTGCAAACAGAGAGTTCAGCTACAAACAAATTACCCTGTAGAGAGATCAGCTAGAAGAAGTTACCTTGTACAGAGTTCAGCTACAAAGAAACCATTATGCAGAGAGTTCAGCTGCAAACAAATCACCTGTAGAGAGTTCAGCTACAAACAAATCACCCTGTAGAGAGATCAGCTAGAAGAAGTTACCTTGTACAGAGTTCAGCTACAAAGAAACCATCATGTAGAGAGTTCAGCTACAAACAAGTGACCCTGTAGAGACATCAGCTAGAAGAAGTTACCTTGTACAGAGTTCAGCTACAAAGAAACCATCATGTAGAGAGTTCAACTACAAACAAAACACCTGTAGAGAGTTCAGCTACAAACAAATCACCCTGTAGAGAGATCAGCTAGAAGAAGTTACCTTGTAGAGAGTTCAGCTACAAACAATTCACCCTGTACAGAGATCAACTAGAAGAAATTACCTTGTGGAGAGTTCAGCTACAAAGAAACCACCATGTAGAGAGTTCAGCTGCAAACAAATCACCTGTTGAGAGTTCAGCTACGAACAAATCACCGTGTAGAGAGATCAGCTAGAAGAAGTCGCCTTGTAGAGAGTTCAGTTACAAAGAAACCACCATGTATAGAGTTCAGCTGCAAACTAATCACCCTGTGGAGAGTTCAGCTAGAAACAATTCACCCTGTAGAGAGATCAGCTAGAAACAAGTGATCCTGTAGAGAGATCAGCTAGAAGAAGTTACCTTGTAGATAGTTCAGCTACAAACAATTCACCCTGTACAGATATCAGCTATAAGAAGTCACCTTGTAGAGTGTTCAGTTACAAAGAAACCACCATGTAGAGTTCTGTAATAAATATATGTATTATATATATATATATAATTTGTACAATTTTACTGATAAATCAGAAATATTTAAAGTATTTAACATCTTCTTCATCTTTTCTTCTTCCTGTGGTAAAGAAAAAAAAGATAGGTTAAAAAGCCCCAAAGTCGGGTATACAAATACAAAAAGAAGTGAAATCTAATCCAAAACAGCCAAGCTGTAAAAAAAGAGTGCGGCCCTTAAAAAGGCTATGGTGAAAAAAGATGTGAAATCCAAGGTGGCGGCCAAGAAATGGCTGTGATGATAGGTTAATGGTAAAAATTTTAATAACAACAATTCAGGTGAACTTTGTGCCAAGACCAACTAAGTGTATTTTATTCCATATTCAAGTATATGATATACCGTAAATGTACGCTACATATATGGCCATTTTGTTTTCACCCCACACATAATTAGATTTCATACATCTTTCCCAGCACCCTTTAAAGTTTCCACCAATGTGAAAGATTTATAGTGTTGTCTTTATGACAAGATGCAAGGGTAGGTTGTTCAGCAATTTGCTGAAAACCTACCTAACTCATCATAAAGACAATACTAAGTCTTTCACATTTGCTGGAAACTTCAATAGGAGTTGGGAAAGATGTATAAAAGTTGTCTAGAATCTAGACAGCTTTCTTGGATGGCTACTATAACTACACTTGCCACCAAACACACATTCTTGCTTTTTTTTCCCCTTGAAAACAAAAGGTTAGGTTCTATAGTATGTATTCGTTGGGCTGAATCTTAAAAAACATTTAATAACTCATGGATGCAATTACACATGACCTTGAAATATGGCTTATTTGTAGTACTGCTTGACCCGCTAAAAAAATTTCAAAATCTTTTTGTTCAAATGTCTGACATAATATTTATATACGGCCAATCAAAATTTTCACAATATATTAACGATGGGGAAGCCATATAAGTACAGTGTCCATTACAGCCTTTTCCCAAACTTTTTATGGAGCCAAACCGTACATGTCTGTTGTTGACACCTTTGCTGTTACCACTAATAATCTGGTTGGTTGAAATGTTAACTCTTTTGGGAAAAAATCCACTTTTAATTTCTAGCTGTTTTTTTCAGGATTCAGCTCAACTTGTACATACTATAGTACTGTAACATAGGTCTTCTTTTTGAAATTGCCTCAGCATTTTAGAAAATGCATTCCCATCAGCAAACTAATAATCTACATATATCAATGTTTGAGCCACAAGTGGCTATAGCTCATAAGACACACTGTACTACAATAAGATGACTATGGCATTTCAAGCATTTGCTTTGCATTGGTCTGCAAAAATTTCCAGAGTACGCATATCTGCATGCTGTATTATTACTATGTGGCATGTTTAGCCACAGAGCCACCACCACTTTAGTCGTGATAAAATGCTCAGTAGTAAATTATAGTTTGCATGGAGAATCATAAGCTCTGAAGTAACCACATGGACAATTCAGTTTGTTTTCTGTTTTGCATTTCAAGTACCTCCAGTTATAACCAGGTACATACTGAGATGTACTGTATATGTTTAAAAGCGTTCACCTTATTGAATCTAACTTTCCTTTCATACTGTCTATTCATGTGACACTCTTATTGTTTCATCTAATTGCATGGTGGTAAAATTGCACTTTGTGTAGTCATAACAGGGGGACCAACTCCAGGAGATTTTAATCAGTTACAGCACTATCCATGACATGCAGTAGCTGAACATTCTCATAAAAACTCAAAAAATGCTTACAAACTAGACATCCCCAGCATGATAGGTTTTGAGATCATCATCATAATTATGTCACATATAAAAGTTAGTTGGAAGTACACCGAAGATGTAAACTGTTACAATATTTCCACTGTGCTGTGCTACCATGAGACTTTCATGGTCCTTGCAAGGTTAAGGGAAACAGATCAAAAATTAAACTTACTGCTCACTGCATAAGCAACTTAAGAGGAAGCACTGCTTTCCTTACCCTTGTACTCTTAATATGCTACAATCCAGAGAGTGGGGGATAGGGTAGCTTTGAAAATACAATTACACAGTGAAGTTTGCATAATACAGCTGATTTGGATGTCATTCTGGTGTATAGGGTCATACTCCCCAGGAATATTTTAGATTATAGAAGGTCTGTTATAACAAGTTAGGCTGTTCTTACTGTGTTTTTACCAACAAATTATTAGCTATAGCTTTTAAAGGAGATATATCTGTTAGTGGTTGACTGCTCTATTAGAGTACTTAGATATTTTGCTACAAGCAGTGACCAATAATAATAATGGGGCGTGGCACCCCTTTTAAAAATGGTCCAAATGTTTCGACAAACCTTCAGAAAAAAAATTGTGCTTTTATCTGCTTTGTAACAATTTCCTAAAAATTCAATGCCACTATGTTGACAGGAAGTTTGTGCACAACAACGCAATTTTCTTGCATACATAGCTCTGAGCTGCCTTTACAAAATAAGACAATTTTTGCTATGGAAATGCCCTGTCCATATACCAAATTTGAGCAAAATCACTTAAGTATTTCCCAAGATATGAGCCTTAAAAAATTTCTTCTTCTTCCGCATACTTACAAAACCTATTATAAAACGCAAACCCGTTAATCAATTGCCTTGAAATTTGGCACGGTATAAAGGCAAATCTTGTCACTAAGTTTGGTTGGAATACAATCAAAGATCGCAGGATTACTCATGAAAAAAATGCAAACATTTTGTCATGCCTACATGGTAAACCAATTATAGTGAGAAGCTGAAAATCGGTATCCGATAAGTTAACTACCTCAAACCTTTTGTGGTTTAGGAGAAATCAAGTTAAAGATTGTGAAGATACAGCACAAAAATCAACAGTGCATAACAATGTTTGCTATTAAAAATTATTACTTGCCATGCCTAACAGACAAATTGCTCAAGGGAATGAGCGAAAAATCAGTGTATAGATGGATTAATCATCTTAGAAAGTCCATTTAATGATTTAGAAGAATCAGGTTTAAAGCCACTGAGTTACAATACAAAAACCAACTATGTGTAGCAAGTGCAAGATCGAGACACTCTAATAGTGTAGTCACCCTAATAGAGCAGTCAGCTAAGAAATAAATAATTCTATAAAAGCGTTCAGTTATGATACAAATCACCTTATAGAAAATTTAGCTCTGCTATAGGTAACCCTGTATAGAGTTCAGCTACAAACAAGTCACCCCGTAGAGAGTTCAGCTACATTGCATGTCACCCTGCAACAGTTCTGGCATATTCTAGAATGTTCTTAGTATTTTCACATAAATATAGGTGTTGTATTCTATTGTGTACCTTCTCTATTTGGTCAGTCAATAATTGCTGTTAATCTACTTGTGAGTTGCTAGCGTTGTGGAAACTATCACAGTCACCCTGTAGAAAATTCAGCTACATCACCCTGTGACGTATAACTTAGCTGAACTCTCTACAGAATGGCTTGTAACACTAAATTCTCTATACAGGCCGTACAGGGTAGCTTGAAACGTAGCTGATCTTTCTCCAGGATAACTTAAAATGTAGCTGAACATTCTAACAGGGTGACTTGCAACTTATCTAAACTCTCTACAGGGTTACTTGTAACATAACCAAACCTTCTACAGAATGACTTGCAACTTAGCTGAACCTTCCAAAATAACCAATAATGTTGTTCAGTCAAAATTTCAGGTATGTCCTTATATGGTTGCCTGTAGCTGGCCTGCTTGTTCTCTCACAGTGACTTGCAACTTCGCTGAACTCTCTACATAGTAACTATTAGCATGGCTGAACTTTCTACAGGATGACTAGTAGTGTACCTGAATTTTCTACAGGGTATTACTACAGGGTGCCTTGTAACTTAGCTGAATTCTGTACAGGGTTACATGCAATGTAGCTGAACTTTTGGCAGGGTAGAGAGTTCAGCTATCCTGCAAACTACAGTTACAAGTTTTTTTGTCGAGAGTTCAGCTATATAACTAGTAGCCCTGTGGATCAGTCAGCTGCTTAGCATGCCAAACTTTAGTGCATCTGTAACTATGTATTAGAATACCTTTCAATGAAGTTGAACTGTCTGCAGAAAGATTTGTAATGTAGCTGAACTCTTTTCAGGGTGACTTTAAAGTAATTTTTAATTCTCTATAATTGTAAACTTATTTTCAAATACAAGCAACAAAAAATACAATAAAATAGATATAGACAAAAATCTTCACTCCTGTGGTAAAGAAAAGACCAGTAAAAAAAGTCCCAGAGCCAGCTAATAGCCCCCAAAGCTGGGCATAGGCCAGCCTTTGAGGTTTGCAATAACAAAAAGAAGTGATACATTTTAAATGATGATTGACATTTGCACCCATTTCTTTGCCAAATGACATTAACATAATTGCAGCCATTTCTTGGCTGCCATCTTTGATTTCACAACTTCGTTCACACAACAGCCACTGGTTAACAGAGAATGGTGGACATTTAGAACTTTCAACACACTGGGCCAAATGTGGCATCAATAGTAAATGATGAAATAACATAATTGTACATTATTAATTGCAATATATAACATAACTTGTCTTTAAGTATTATTATCAGCAAAATCAAATTAAAATGTGTATAAGGTGTGTGTACTCAGTTCTCAGTACATGATGTGTACACTGACAGGATTTTGATTATGCGCTGTTTCCTTAGCAAACACTGTGCAAACTTTATATTGTGGTCATTTAGCTGCTTTTCTTTTACACTTAAGCTCTAGTCTGATTGGGTAAGAATGCACTTCTCTATTTGAGACCACCACCGTTCCAAAAGATCTAGAATTTTTCACCATCAACATGAGCTTTCTTTTTAGGAGTATTACTATCTTTCTCTTCATCATTGGATTTGTCACCTACTTGATGAACCAGTATCACTGATTTCAATGATGGAAGCACTAGACACATGGGCACTTGATAGCTTACAAATTGCTACATTTGCTTATGGTGCATTACTACTTGTAGCTTGGGTGTCATTCTACTCACTTGGTGAGGTAATTGCAAGGCTACCAAAATGTTAGTTTGGGTACCATCTACAATAAACCTTGCACTTATCGTTTGAAATCTTCTTTCACAGGGCCACTGAATACCAATTTACAAGGAACATCTTGCCAGATCTCTTGATGTGCCTCAAACCATTTCAGTACCATGTGATTTGCTTTTGAAGAAAGGAGACACAATATTATGTGTTTGTATAAACAGTCCTCATCAGTATTCAATACCCAACAATAGTACCATTTTCAATAAAAGCCACAGCAAAAAAAAAATTATATATATATAATATTCATTGTCAGCTTCTCTTCGGCTCTGGGCCATCTTACTGTAAATATCTTGATGCCTTCAGATCACCAACATGTACTCAAATTGATTAAATCGTCGCCATGTGCTACATTGATCGAGCATTCGTAAATTTTTGCTGCTTGCCTGTAACCTATAATCCCATACAAAAACAGTTTATAGCTGTAAAAAAGTTCACGTCCAAATATAAAGCAGAGTTAACTACGACAAAATGTAGTGATGTACCAGAGTGCAGTTATGTGTGCAGTATGCAAGCTGTGAATATTAATTAGATAGTACAATTGTAAAAGTATTAATGAGAACAAAGTGATGCTACTAGTTTTTAAGTCCTGTGAGCATCTTCATAAATGCCACTCAAATTTGATTCTCAATAAAGCAAATGTATAGATTCTCTGATAGCAATAAATAGTTAGAGTTTGGCTGCCTCTCCTTTGTTTATAAAATTGCTGTATACAGGAAAGGCAGCCTATTTATTGCTATCAGAAAATCTATACATTTTGCTTTATTGAGAATCAAATTTGAGTGGCATTTATGAAGATGCTTGCAGGACTTAAAAACTAGCAGCACCACTTCATTCTCATTAATACTTTTACAATTGTATTATCTGATTAATATTCACAGCTTGCATACCTCACACATGGTTGCACTCTGGTATATCACTACTTTTTGTTGCAGTTAACTCTGTTTTACTTGGACCGCACTTTTTTTACAGTTACGTACAAGCTGTCTTGGATGGGATTTCAAACCTTTTTGTTAGAATAAGCATACTCTCAATGTTGAAAACAGTAGCAGATCTAAATGGGTTTCCATGGTTTTGACAGAAACCCCTTTTTAATAGATTACAGTGGCAGAATATTGCTGCATTAACAATTTATCATAGTGCAACACTGTTTCAATTGTAACTGTAATTTTAGTGGCATGCAACTGCAGTCAACTAACATCCATTATAGGTATTAAACCCTTAGTAACACTTTACTTTTCATCTCACACTGCATTAGACGATTAAGATACTCTAATAGAGCGGTCACAAAGCAGCTCTAATAAAGCAATCAAAGTTACAGCTTAGTTACAACTTCTACCTAGCATTGCATTGTGCTGTTACAGGAAGTTAGTTGCTAGCTACTTATGGACTTTACAATATAAAAACACAGCACTTGTAGAAACATACTGTTCTATTAGAGTGATTGACTGCTCTATTAGAGTGTCTCAATCTACTACGAGCATTGACTAATTGAAGCAGAGGAGCCATGCCACTGCCCATACTACAGTATGAGTCCTTGTGAAGAATTGAAGGGTAGAGAAAATGGCGAGTAGGTCCAGAAACGAGTCCAGAGATAATAGAGGGGCGCATAATTAACTCTGTCTTAAATAAACGCCTTTACAATTTATATGACTATTAAATAAGTGCACCAGAATATGTCATGATCTTTCAGAGCTTTGGCTGTTGCGAAGGTTGTTGTTTCATGTTGGTGTTACTGAGACACAATTGGTGAGTTGACCGTGCATGTATTTGTGTTGTAAAAATTAATTGAAAACGTTAGCAAAGTTTATTTAATTAGTGCATGCCATGACAGCATGTATTTTGTACAGTTGAATCTCTATCATGATAGTATAAAATTACAATTTGACATTGGACCAGGATGAAAATTTACTGCTATATTTGGAGGTTGTCCAGAGATGGCAATGTAATATTTTCTTGATAATCCTTTACTACTATAGCGAAAACATGTCATTGTAGGGACAAAGTTTTCTTCTAACCTTATTAAGGACGTGGCTGCATTATGCAGCTGCTGTGTACACGGTTGGGGATTTTTACAATGGCCAGTTTAGACAGGTTACCTCATTGTACAGGTTTCACTGTGTTTAAAAACCACACTTAAAGGGTGAAGCCAGAAGCATTTAAGCACAGAAGGTGCATTTAACCATGCAAAATTTATACAGTGTAGCATTACCATACTTGGAACACCACATATCCACAGGCCAATTAGTAAGAAGCATCTGCAATGCAGCTGTTCTTGTATTTTTAACTGGCTAGGATTTAGTGATGGATTTTTAGTGTGTGACAGCGTGTGAAGAGGGCAAGTGTTGCTAACCAACCTGTTAGTAAAAGTAAATGCTAAAAATGTCCACGTAGGCTATAGTATCACAGATGGAACATTTCAAGTTGGCTGACAGCCAAAAGTGTAAGAATTTTCACCTTCGGTGCTTATAAGCTCCTGACGAAGCAAATGATGATGTCATTATCCATAGAGTACCCAGAAGGATATTTTTCAGGATATCTGTTTCAGCTCTACTATATAGTAGCCAAGCAGAAGACAAAAAATAACATTCACTTCCAGCATTCCAGTGGTTTAGTGGTGACCACAACATTGCCTGAGTAAACTGTGGTGGTTTTCAGACTACCAGAAGCCCTTCAAAACATGAAATTCCAAATATCTAATCCTTGGCTTCCATCTTAAGTCTTACACAGTGGAACCTACCTTGGTGGCCACTTGTATAGAAGTCCACCTCTCTAAGAAAGCCAACTTTTTAAATTCCCCTGTAAGACATCTTTATTGTTAAACTAGTGCCTTGCTAAAGCAGCTACCTGCTTACTAAGTCAAGAAATTTTGGCCCAACAGTAGCCATCTTAAACAGGTTCCACTGCACCTACTTAGCTAATTTACTATGCTCTGTATGGTAGCCATATCAGTATACTGCCTAGCAGTGACACTTTGTATATCTCATACTATATCATAGTATTTATGTTACAATACGTCTAATCAAGTCACCTTGTCATCCGTCTAAACACAATCCCTGAATGTGTCATTTTGTAATCAGCAATAAGGTTAGAAAATTTTGGCTGTAAAGTGACCAGTGTAACGTTTCAGTATATATTGTTACCATTAATATTGTTCACCATTGTTAACCGTACGTATTTATATGCACTTTTACTTCTTCATGACTTTTCCACTTCAGGTTTACTGATGGGCACTGTGCTTTGTTGACTGGTCCGTGCATAATGTGGTGATTTGAGGTACATAGCGTTTATTGTATGCACATGTTGTAATGTGTCCACACATCTTAGACATATTGTTTCCTATAAATACTCAGTTCCATTTTTGCCACTGGGTTGTAAGTGGGTTTAGTCAGGACATTTGGGTAACATTTTGACCTGGCCAAGTGGATCTCATGCACTCACAGATCAGATCACATGTAAAATAAATTACAGTGGAACCTGTCTTATTGCCACCTTTGCTCAATAAGCAGGTAGATGGCAGTGTATAAATTCTCACTAAAGGGATTTGGAATTAGCTTTATAAAAAAGCACCGATATATTGGCGTATGTGATTTAAGGATTAAAACAAAAATTTGAGAGTTTGCAAAATTTTATTTCCTCAAAAATAAGTAGCCCTATGGTACACTGTCAGCCCTAAGGCTTTCAGCGTTTGGGCTTCAGGTATATATACATACCTAAAATTTATAAATCTCCATTGCATTTGTATCCTATATATATGTACATACCTCACTATCATCAGATGATTGTTCATCATCACTATTGTTATTGTTATCATCAGATGATTGTTCATCATCAGATGATTGTTCATCATCACTATTGTTATTGTTATCATCAGATGATTGTTCACCATCACTATTGTTATTGTCGCTTTCATTAGCACTTTCTCCATCACTGATCATGATTGGTTGCAATGAATTATTTTCTGAATGTACAGCAGCTACATATACAGTGTACATGGAAATGGTTGAGCATATAAATGCTGTATAGATGGAAATGCCTTGGTACTATTATTGTACAATAATTTCTACTATGAACTACAGTAATTTTATTTGATACATACATACATACATACATACATACATACATACATACATACATACATACATACATACATACATACATACATACATACATACATACATACATACATACATACATACATACATACATACATACATACATACATACATACATACATATATACATACATACATACATACATATATACATACATATACATACAAAGCACATACTTTGAGCAATTATGATTAACAAAAATTAACCTTAGACTATAAAGTTTGTACACAAAATTAAGATAAGCAATGAAAGAACTTTATAGGTACACATGGTATAAAATTTACCAACGGTATGAAATTTAAATAAATTCTTTAACCTACAAAGCAAATAATGGATGTCACAGTTATCATTAGTACTTTGTTTTTAATTTATAACAATATCATCTTTTAAAACTTGCAACCTTAACACTAATATACTTTAATTAGTTACATACATATATCGACACATTGTCACATACATTTTACAGTAGTATCACTGTATTTCTTTTTCTTTTTTGATGAGTAGACTGACCTAAACATAATTATGCAATTGTAATTCGACTCATATGCATATAAATATCATTTGTGACTGGATTTGCGAAAACCCAACACAATCGTACAAGTCTAAACTTACAGTATAAAGCATTGAATACAATACTTGCGCATTAAAAACTTCCTTAAATTTTTGGAACGCTTTGTTCTTGGTGAAGAAAGGGTCTAACAATCAAAACCTGGATATCATTGTAGTTGCTTACTAAAGAAGACCTTGGAAATCTTTGTTTCATTGCAGTAGACCCAAGGATACGCAAGGTAAGGACGTTTATTTATGCCACATCGAAATGATAGTACACGATCAATCTAATTTTACTTTTGTATAGTGAAGAAAGGTGATACAAGAAAATTTTACCAAGTAATCGATTCCCCTATTCATGGCAAACATGATGGTTAAAATTTTAACTTCGTATGTCATACGTTACCACCGTCTATTTAGTAAGTAGGGATGCCACGATAGTCGTGACATATGACATGTCGTGACATAAAGCTCCATGATATGATATGACATAGGCTTCTTTATGTCATGACATAAATGTCTCTTAATAATGCACACTTTTCCATTCATTTTGATCAACTTTGATGCAATAAATTGACAAAAAGTAAGCGCCATGTTGGTTGTTGATGTCGTAGGTAATATTGCTGATATTTAAGTTGATATTTTTGCATGTTTGAATCAAAATATATAGCTATACAGTTTCATAAGTATCAGATTCAGATGCAAAACTTTACGAATTGCTTATGTCGTGACATACGACATGTCGTGACATAAACCTCTATGACATGTGACATAAAAATTTCTATGTCGTGGCATCCCTATTAGTAAGCAACTGTAATTTATTTTCCCTACACTTGCTGTACAAATCGATCTTTCTGTTGTTGTTAATTTGTAGGATTGTAACTCCCAAAGTTATTAGGATATGAGGCTAAACTTTGCCAGAGCATGCACTTGGCTAAGTAGATTATAAATATCAAGTGTCGTGTGGCCCAAGAAGCTGGCATGCAACACCATGAGTATATTGACAGGAAGAAAGAAAACGTGTTTTTCACGCATTCATAGCTATGTGCGGCCTTTACGAAACAAGACGATTTTTGCTGTGGACACGTCCGCCAATGTCAGTACTCCATAGCTCTGTGCGGCCTTTACGAAACAGAACGATTTTTGCTGTGGACACGCCCACCAATGTCAGTACTCCACATTCCAAATTTCAGCAAAATTGCTTCAAGCATTCCCGAGATATCAGACTTCAAAAATTGGCTTAGTTTCTTTGTTTTTTCTTCATTGTCTTTTTGCACACTTACAAAAATTACCATAAAACACGAACACAATATCTGATTGCCTTGAAAATTGGCACACAGTAGGGGGATATAAAGGCGCATCTTGGTACCACGTTTGGCTGGAATATGATAACCAGTCAAAGAGTTATTAGTGATTATTCATGAAAAATAACACCAATATGTTGTCATGCCTACAGGGTAAACCGTTTATGGGAAGAAGCTGAAAATCGGTACGTGGATAGGTTAACTATTGAACCTCAAACCTTTTGTGATTTGAAAGAAATCAAGCTAAAGACCGTGAAGATACAGTAAAACAACCAACAGTGTGCAATAATTACACGATCAAGATTAGCTAATTAAAAAACGAATACTTGCCACACCTACCAGACCAACTGCTCAGTGGAATGATTTTAAAATTGGTGTACAGATGGATTAATCACCTTGGAAAGACTCTTCAATAGTTTAGATAGAAGAATCAGACCAAAAGCCACAGAGTTATAACACGTAATCCAACTCGGTGTAGCAAGTGCGAGATCGAGATACTCTAATAGAGCAGTCATCCTAAAAAGAGAACAGTTAGAAACAAGTAATCCGTAGAGAGATTAGCTACCAGCAAATCACCCCGTAGAGAGACCAGCTAGAAACAAGTCACCCAGTAGAGATATCAGCTAGAAACAAGTTACCCTGTAGAGAGATCAGCTACAAACAAATCACCCTGTAGAAATATTTGCTGGAAACAAATCACCATGTAGAGAGAACAACTATATAGAAACAAGCCATCCAGTAGAGAGTTCAGCTAGAAACAAGTCACCCTGTAGAGAGTTCAGCTAGAAACAAGTCACCCTGTAGAAAGATCAGCTAGAAACAAGTCACCTTGTAGAGAGTTTAGCTAGTCACAAGTTACCCTGTAGAGAGATCTTGATCAAGTCACCCTGTAGAGAGTTCAATTACATTTCAAGTCACCCTGTAAAGTAGAAACAAGTCACCCTGTAGAGAAATGAGTTAGAAATAAGTCACCCTATAGGAAGATCAGCTTGATCAAGTCACCCTGCAGAGAGTTCAACTACATTTCAAGTCACTCTGTAGAGAGTTCAAGTCACCCTGTATAGAGTTCAACTACAAACAAAGAGAGTTCAGCTGCAGTTCAATTATGTAAGAAGTCACCTAAATAATCATTCATTTTATTCAGTGTTAAATATTTAATCAGACAAAAAGCTATATACACAATAATTGCTTCTTTGTTCAACAATTCCTGTAGTAAAGAAGAAAAAAAAAACAAGTTAAAAGGAAGCACCAAAGGTAGTTTATAGCCGTCTTTGTGGTTTGCAATACAAAAAGAAGTGATATCTAAACCAAAACAGCCGAGCTGTAAAAAGAGTGCGGCCCCCAAAAAAGCCAACACAACTTTTTTAACCCTGGCTTTTTTGGAGGCCGCACTCTTTTTACAGCTTGGCTGTTTTAGTTTAGATTTAATAAACAGGTATACAAAAATGTGTGATTGTGTCAGATTTTGCTAATCCAGTCACATTTATTAAATAGCTATATACTGTCCACACTCCAGTTTAACAAGTTGATTTGCTACTTCTAAAAACCAGGCACTATGCAGCTAGCTATATAGCCTCAACAATGTAACATACTATGTTATTGCTTATAGGCTATTGTTTTGTAATGATGCATACAGAATTATCAAAAATAAATTATTGTAATTTCATATTTTATAATTAGTGAATTATTTGTAATTCCCTAATTGCATTGCTATGCACTGCTAAGGAAGCACTGTTCGAACACAACAACTTTAAACAACATATTACGCACAGATTCAAGTATCTTCTCAACTGTTTTATAATTTGTCTATCAAGCTTTCCCCTTAAATTTTCGACAATGTCACAAGGCTGCCCTACTTTTTTGTTCACGTAAGTACAGGGCACATCCCCTTTCAACTTGAAGGGATAAGCTATTCCTGGTAGACTACAAGGCATGTACTGTTGTTTTCCAGTTGTTATATACCAGTAAAACCCGAAGTTAAGGTAGTTCACAAAGTCTGAGCAGAGTTGCCACACCCATATTTCAGACCGCCCAAAAGCAACCACAAAGATCACCTGTGCAAAAGTTTATTATACAAACTTATATTTAACTTTTAGTCTTTTACTTTTACGTGCAAACTGCTTTTACAGTTTAACAGTTTTGCTCACGTGGGTGCATATAGACAAACATACATAGATAGATAGGTACACAGACACACAAACACAGACTTTTCGGAAAAAATTTTCAATAAACAGGCACGCACCCACAGCCGGCCTTCAGCCAGCTGTGGGCATGTGCCTGGTTTCATAACTACATAGAGTAAGACCTCACTTTTGTAGAGACAGGCTTGTTGTAGTTATTACTTGTGATTATTGTAATTATAATTATCATTGTAGTTGTACGCATGTGCTGTATGCGGTCATAACCTTGTGCTGATTATTCCAATTAATGGCATAATCCTACATGGTGACATGAGTGAGATCTGTCTAAGAATGATGGCAGCACTGCAGCTTAAAGTTCCAGAGCCCTTCGACTTCAAGAAACCAGAGAAGTGGCCACGGTGGAAGAAAAGGTCTGCATCACGTCAGGCCTAGGAGAGGAGAGTGACCAAAGACAAATCAGCACATTGTTGTATTGCCTCGGAGAGGAGGCCAATAACATTCTCAGTTCGACGAATATTACAGAAATGCAAAGGCAATGATACAGTGATGTTCTTTCAAAATTCGACTCCTTCTCTCATGTGATGAAAAAATGGGCAAGATTTAATCGCCATGTACAACAAGAGGGTGAGTCTGCTGAACAATATATCGCAGCTTTATACAATCTTGCTGAATCCTGTGAGTATGGCTGGCACCATGAAATTCGAACTGATTAGAGACCACTTTGTGGTCGGTATACGTGATATTGGCCTGTCAGAACACCTACAAGCAGAGAAAAAGCTGACACTCAACAAGGCCAAGAAAGCCATTAGAATCAAGGAAGCAGTTCACGAACAGCAGGAGCTCCTTCAAGGTGATACCAAGGGGAACCCCATAAGTTTAGATGGAGTATGGGCAAATCGTGACATTCTTGCCAAGAAACAATCTGCTAGTTTTAGAATATCAAGCCTGTCTAGAAAGCAGCGCACACGATGTGACAAAGTACATGACAGAAAAGCCAAGTGCCTTGCTTGTGATACAACCTGTCACCGGTGCTGTCGCAAAGGCCATGCTATGAATCACAGTGCTTCTCAAAAACAGTGTCAACAGTTGCATTGGAAGACTCGCCAACAGAAGAATCTTTTGAAGAAGACACAACATTCACAACAGAGCAGCCACAAGACAGACGTTATCTTGATTGTATCACATCTACCCAGCAATAGTCATGGACAGCTATGATTTAGTAGGGGGAAATCCAGCACTATTCAAGCTAGACACAGGGGTGGAAGTCACTGCTGTCTCAGATGAGTTCTTTTGGACATACTCAGTTGTATTACACAGAAACCTTCACAGCTATTGTATGACTCAGGTCGCTATCCAGTCCAGGTACTTGAACAATTCATGGAGACCCTCCAATATAAAGATAGATCATCTCCATGAATTGTTTTTGTTGTCAAGGGCCTGAAAATCAATCTGCTAGGCCTCCCTGCCATCACAGCATTCAAGTTAGCTGCCAGGATCGATGTTATTACAGACTACCAAGCCATGATTGTGGAGTCTTTTCCCACAGTGTTTCAAGGTCTTGGAAATCTTGGTGAGCCTTATGTCATACAGCTCCAGCCGGATGTGCAGCCACATGCACTACATGTGTACCACTCCCACTAAGAGATCAGGTCTGTGAAGAGCTTAACAGAATGGAATTCATTGGGGTGATTGCTAGGATAGAACAATCAACTCAGTGGTGTGCAGGGATGGTGGCTATTCCAAAAAGGAATGGGTCAGTACGTACGGTGCAGCACACAGGTAACGTTGCGAGTATACACATGCAAGTAATGCTCGTGTCTTCTCGCAGGATCGTTCTTTGCAATGCACTGTACAAGACCTGTGGAACATCATGTGGATAAGCACTAGCCACGCAAGAAACTTGCCACGCATGAGAATACTCGCCACTGAGTTTAGTAACTTCATACAACACTTAAGTCACATAAACATTTGTGACCGGATCTGCAAGAAAATCCCATATGTTCGTGCAGCCTACAGTAGCTAGCTATAATTTTACAGCCGGTAGAATGCAATAAACACAGGGCCCGCAGAACGCAATGGGTGGAATGGTACCCAGGTGGAATGTTTACAAAATTGAAATAAACATTCCGTAAATTTTAAAGTGCTTGTTTCGCAATGAAGCAAAGTGATAACACCAAAAACCTTGGTAACATTGTGATCCCCAAAGCAAGAGTTCCAAAATCTTTGTTTCATATCAGTACTCCTAAGGAATGGAAGATATAAGCGTTAGTCTGCCTTGCGTTGGATGAGCGGTTCTCTATCGCTTTCTTTCTCACGTTTTCGCCTTCGCCCTTGCCTTTGCCGGTTTGCCCTGGTCGTAGGAAAGGCCTGGAAGACAAAACTTACCCAGCAATGGATTTGCTTGTTCATGGAGAATCCGATGGTGCAACTTGCATCTTGGTAGAGGACTGCATTCGTAAGTTATGATCATTTTATTAAGCGCCTGTAGTTTATTGTCGCTGTACCAATCGATTTTTTGCTGTTGCCACTTTGTAGCACTGTAACTTCAAAAGTTCTTGGCTTCTAGAGCTGAAACTTCGGTTGACCATTAGGTAAGTCTGCTATATCTCGTCTTGCGTGACGCTCTAGAGTGACATTTGCTATCGTGGAATATTACTTCATGTAGCCTTGCTGTATCCACGCGTGTCACTCAAGTGCACCTCACGCGTGTCATGCATGTACATGCGATGTTACCTGTGAGCTGTACTGTATCTACGTAGATCTGAAGCACCTAAATAGAGGAGTCCAACGTGAAGTAAACCCCCTCTCCAAAGTTGACGAAACACTAGTGCAACTCGCTGGAGCAACAATTTTGCTAGCTGGATGCCAATAGTGGGGTCTGGCAAATCCCTCTAAGTCAAGAGGGAATATCCAGTGCACCAAAGCACTTTCAACGACGAATGTCCAACATCCTACAAAGCATAGATGGAGTGGTGTGTCATATGGATTACATGTTAGTGTTTGGTAGGACACACAAAGAACATGACAATTGCATAATTGCAGTATTTGACCGAATTAAGGTAGCTGGAGTTACACTCAATAGAGAGAAATGCTCCTTTGGTCAGAGAAAGCTGAAGTTCCTTGGGCACATTATTGACAAGAATGGGGTGTCAGCTGATCCAGAGAAAGTCACTGCAATCACTCAAATGAAGGCACCTTGAGCTCAGCCATTTTATTGGCATGGCTAACCACCTTGGTAAATTCTCTCGTAATTTGACTGACCTCCATCCACTACAGGCTTTACTCAAGAAGAATTGCACCTGGTCATGGGACACAGCACAAGAGGAAGCATTCATTGCAGTAAAGCAGGAATAGAGTACTGGGATTGTATGATCCAAATGCTGATACAAAAGTATCTGTGGACACATCTTTTTACGGGCTTGGAGCAGAGCTTTTACAGAGACTTGACAACACATGGAAACCATTGTGCTTGCTTCCAGAACCATGACAGATGCTGAGTGCCATTTTACCTAAATCAAGAAGGAGGCACTGGCAACTACTTGGGCATGTGAGAAGTTCTCCAGCTACTTACTAGAAATTGTGATTGATACTGATCACAAGCCACTAGTGCCACCTGTTGGGTACTAAGCACCTGGACACTTTGCCACTCCATATGCTCCGCTTCAGATTACACCTAGACAGGTCTGACTTTTCCATACACCACATACCCGGCAAAGAGCTGTATACTGCAGACACACTGTCCCGAGTGCCACATACTCCACCAGGAGTAAACAGCATTGTTTTTCAACGAGAAATTGAATCATATATGGCCTCCATGGTAACTACTCTCCATGCTAGTAGTGACAGACTACAGCAATATCAAGTTGCTCAAGAGACAGACCCCATTTGCTCTCCATTGTCTCAGTATTGCAGACTGTATGCTTCCCGCATTGTAGTACCAGAACCCCTTCAGCAGGAAACCTTGATGAAAGTCCATCAAGGCCCCTTCAGCGTTACACAGCTAGAGCCCGGGCAGCAGTGTGGTGGTTGAAAATATCCAGTCAGATCAGAGATATGGTGCAAACATGCCCAGACTGTGCTAAATACTTAGCACCACCATGAGAATCAATGATTTCCTCAATCCTTCCTGATTACCCTTGGAAAAAAGTGAATTCCAACTTATTTCAGTTTCAGGGACACACTTACTTGCTGGTAGTGAACTTTTTTTTTTGATACCCAGAGGTTGTGAAGCTCCCAAGACTTTAATGACTTTGCCAAACAATATGTTTTCTACCACACCACTAGCACATTATCCCCAAGGAAATAGCTTAACAGAAAAAAAAGCTGTTAAAACTGTGAAGGCTTTGCTAAGTAAATCAAATGATTACTGCTTAGCCCTACTGCAACACCCTTCCCCTTGTGTGGTCTGAGTCCAGTGGAATTGTTGATGGGAAGGAAAATGAGAACAGAATTGTCACAGATCAAGTTACAGTTAGTCCCAAATAGGAATTACCTTCAAACGTTGCAGCAGAAAAACGCTCAGTTCAAAGCTGAACAATAAGCCCAGACATCATTGTGCATGGATCTTGCCTATTCATACCCTGGAGGACAATGTACACGTCTGAATGAAAACAGATGATCGCCAACAGCTAGCTAAACTTAATTCGAAAGCAGATACACCAAGATCTTACCCCATTTAGCAATAACAGTTAAAAATTTAATTATAATTACTTAAACATTACACAACTGAATTGAAAAGCAGTCTACTCAAATGTGGTAATTGGTAATAAGTTCCAGTCTTGAACAGTTCTGTTATATAGCTGAATGGTCTACAGGGTGATTTTAAACTGATCTCTCTAAAGAGTGACTTGTAAAGGTAAAGCAACTGAACTCTCTACATGGTGGCTTGTTTGCAGCTGAACTCTCTACAGGATGACTTGTGACATAGATGAACTATTTAGAGGTGACTTGTTATGTAGTTGAATGCTTTAATAGAGTATCTTATCAACATAGTTAAATTCTCTATAGCCATTCAGCTATATAACAAGAATCCTGTAGGGGGTCACCTTCTAGAGAGTTCACCTCTTAACAAGTCAGCCTGTAGAGAGTTCAGCTACATCACAAGTCATCCAGTAGAAAGTTTAGCTACAAACAATTCAGCCTGTGGAGAATTCAACTATGTTTCAAAGTACGTTTCTATGTTACAAGTCACCCAGCAGAGAGTTTAGCTATGTTACAAGTAACCCAGTAGAGAATTCAGCTACAAAGTCACCTTGTAGAGAGCTCAGCTACCTAACAAGTCACGTTGTAGAGAGTTCAACTACATATCGAGTCACCCTTTATGAGTTCAGCTATGTTGCAAGTCACCCAGTAGAGGGTTCAGTAATGTAACAAGTCACCATGTAGTCAATGTAACAAGTCACTCTGTAGAGAGTTACAAGTCACCCTGTAGAGACTTCAGCTACATTGCAGCTCGCCATGCCTTGCACCGTGTAGAGAAAGTCACCTGTAGAGAGTTCGGCTACAAATAAGTCATCCTGTTGATAGTTCAGCTATGTTACTTTTCTCTTCTTTCTGTAGTAAGAGAAAAGGAAAGTAAAAAGTAATTGCAAAAAGATGTGATATCTCTACCAAAACAGCCAAGCTGTAAAAGAGGGTGTGCCTCGAAAAGGCCAGGGTGAACAAACTTGTGAAATTAAAGGTGGCAGCAAAGAAATGACTGTGATGGTATGTTAAAGACAAAAATTCTGATGACAACAATTCAGGTGAATTTGGTGACAAATCCTAGTGAAACTTGGAGGAGTCAACACAAATTCACCTGAATTGTCATTTTTGCCATTACATTAACCTACCATCACAGCCATTTTGTGGCTGCCATCTTTGATTTCACAACTTTTTCACCCTGGCCTTTTTAGGGGCCCCACTCTTTTTTACAGCTTGGCTGTTTTGGGACAAATATACTTTGCATACTACTTTTCACTGTACAACTTTGTCCATTTTATGAATCTACTTCTTTGAAGTGGTGATTTGATATTGTTGAAAAATTCATTTTGTAGGATTATGGTGTTAATTGGAATAACCAGCACAAGGTTATGATCACATACAGCTCATGCATACAGCTACAATGATAATTATAATTACAATAATCACAAGTAATAACTATAATAAGTCTGTCTCTCTACTGAACATCCTCCCTTCTCTAGAAGCGGAAATGGTCAGGAGGATGTGTAACAGTCCCATCTGGTTGAGATAAGAGTGAAACGTAAACTGGTATGTCCTGAAGCACCTTTAGTCTCAGTTCTATGGTAGGAAGAGGTAAGTGGCACAACGGTAATATGTTGGCAGTTCTGCCTGACTTGCCCAGTCGGACCATCAAGGATAAAGGTAACTGTACTATTAGAGTATCTTGATTGCGCACTTGCTACATGTTCACTTATAACTCAATCTGATTCTTCAGTACCACTGAAAGGACTTTCTGTTATGATTAATTCATCTATACACCAATTTTAAACTTACTCCCCTGAGAGGTTTGCCTGGTAAGTGCGACAACTAATGCATTTCGACAACTAATGCATTTTTATTCACAGAACTCAATAGCACAATTTTTACACACATTTAGCTTTGAGTTGTATCTCTATGGTCTTTGCCTCGATTCCTTCCAAATTCACTCCTATGATGGTTACAAACTGATTTTCAATTCATCCGTGAAGCAGTCTGCACTGTAGGTGTGACAGAAGTTCAATCTTTTTAATGCAAATAAATGGTCATAACTCCATGAGTGTTCATCAGATTCACAGGGGTTCACATTTGGAGCCTATAAGTGTGCCAAACTTCGGCTTAATCAGATTACTCATTTATGTTTATAGCAATTATTGCAAAGTGTGTGAAAAGAAGTATGTAGTAGAATAAAAAAACGAAGAAAAACCCAAAACTTTGGTTCCTTGTATCTCGGGATAGGCTACGGGATTTCCTTCAAATTGGCATGTGAACTGCCATACCAGGCAGGAAACTCCTGTATAAAATTCATTCCATTCAAATAAAGGATCACGGAGCTACAAATATGTGAAAACTGTGTTTTCTTTCATCTTGTCAATGTACCTATAGTGTGGTGTGTTGGCTTCTTGGGCTGCATGACACACTACCATGTGTCTTGACACTGCATAAATCCACCTCATTATTTTGGGTCTTGTCATCATACATAACACAACAGTACATCTTTCTACCACATAGGCGGCGGAAGAGGGGTTGCTGGTGGAGCACCCCCAACTATTTTACTGGGGGTGCTGAGCACCCCCAAATTCAAAGCTGTATTATGCAATAGTCATCATATGGAACTCCTACAAGGTTTTCAGAAACTTGTCAATTATGATCGAGATACTCTCATAGCGCAGTCACCCTCAAGCAAGTATTAAATACATAGTATTTGATTAACAGTTAAAACCACTAAAAATGCCCCCGAATTCAATCTCCCGACACTTAATTTTCTAAATTTTCCTGGAGGGGGGGGAGGCATGTGTCCAGACCCCCCTAGAATTAGTGTGCACCTACGTACTATTACCACTGTAAATTTTGGGCACCCCCAACTCTAGTACATTTCCGCCTCCTATGTACCTACATCAAGACACACAGTAGTGTGTCGTGTGGCCAAGAAAGCTGGGCACCACACCGTGAGTATATTAGCAGGAAGATAGAAAACAGCATTTTCACACGTACATAACTCCATAGCCCCTTCTCCAAAGCACACTATTTTTGTATTATAACTGTCCGCCAGGTAGGGTAGGCCACACAGCAAATTTGATTAAAATCACAACAGTTATTTGTGAGATACGGATGCTCAAAGTTTCAATTTAATTTCTCTTCTTCTTATGCCATGGGGGGCTATGGTGGCTTCGATTTCTTTTCGCAGACTTTGCAAAAATTGTTATAATATGGAAATGTGTAACTTGATTGTGTAAATCTTTGGCACAAATGAAGGGCATATAAAGGTGAATTCACATACCAAGTTTGTTGTGAATCTGATTATTCACATAAAAATATCAAACTTTTGTCACAGCTGCAGGGTAAATCAAGTATGGGAATAACTTGAAATTTGTGTGCACTAGTGTTGCACCAATAATCGGTTGAATTATCGGTAACAGCTGATATTATATAATTTTATAAGTATTGGTATTGGTTATGAAAGCGAAATAATTCACCAAATAAGCAAAACCCACAATCAATATTGATGATGGCAACGAACAGGTGAAAGTAAAGAAAGTGGTGAATGCAGCAGTAAGCGGTACAATATATATTTTGCTGTAACTATTTTTATAGCTGTTTAGGCTTGTTTGTTTGCGAAAGTATTACTGTAAGGCTACAGCTATGTATATTTATCAGCTGCCCATGCAATTAGTCAATCACTCTTCACAAAGGGTCTGGAATCCCACTGTTTGATAAGCTGGCTTCATTGTTTTCTTACTATTGGTTTCCTTTTGTTAGTGGCAAAACTGTAGCAAACATCGTAAAAATTGGCTGCCCACGCAATTAATTACATTGATTACATTATCATTACAAATCCAATTTACACACATAAACTTCAGGTGATTTTTTTTCTCCTCCTCCCCTGTTCTGAAGAATTGAAGAATATCGGTTTTATACTGGCATATCAGTTACAGGAATACGCAAATAATTGGTATCGGTAAATGTGAAAAAATGCATATTGGTGTAACACTAGTGTGTACATAGGCTGATCATCATAGCAGTGCCTTTTGATAGTTTCAATAGCAATAGATTTACAGCTATAAAGTTATAAAGCAAAAACCAAACAAGCTGTAAAATCACGTATCCGAGATACTCTAATAGAGCAGTCACTGTGGGGTAAAAAAGGTACACAAAAACGTCAGGACCTCCATACTTAACACCCGCATCCTTAACCACTGAACCACTGCTGTATTGTCCGATCACTTAATTTTCTGCTTTATAAATGAAAATTCTAGTTTAAACATAAATGTTTATATTTTCATAGAATAGAAGTACTAGATTGAATGTTCTAGAACATTCTATGTATGTTCTATTAGAAGTCCTCAAAAAATGTGCACTCAATTAGAGTATTACAATAATAATAATACCAAATATCATACGGCACGATAGTACTGTATAGTAGGGACCGCAAAGGTTTGGGTGTGGCACATGAAAAATCATCACCCAAAAACCAGCTTCACTTTTCCCTGATGACGATGAGGCAGTATTGGTTAGGTCCAAATTAGCCTTCAGATTGACCTAAAACACTTTCAACAAGTTGCTATGAAATTTTTAAAAAATTATTGAACAAAATTTTCTAGTGATTGAATGACTGACTGACTGACTGACTGACTGACTGATACCTTCAGACAAGCGTAACTTGATAACGGCTAAGGCTACGGACTTTATTTTTTCACTGTTCGAAGTCGCTTCAGCCGGACACGTGCCTTTTGGCATACCGCAGTACATACAAAGCATTCTTCATGGACTTACCAGTGCCCTCCTTTTGTGCCCCATTCATCTTTGCTGACAGCGAAAGATGTCGATGTGAACAGGCTGTAGGACCAGGTGTCCTACAGACCTTCAGCACTTATGCTGTAAAGCCTTAATAATAAAAATATGCCTACCGTGTTCAAGATACCATAATGGAAATGCACAGTAGGGATATAACACTTCTTATTGTTTTACTGTGATTTAATATCACGGACTATCCCAACTTGTTTCAGTACTTTTTATCAATGTGCTATGGTCCCTATTCTAGTTGAAAATTCCAAAATTTTTGTGTACTTGTTTGTTAACTTTTTTTGTAAATAATTATTGTGACTGGTAAACCTACGCATACCGCATCTGAAATGGTGCTGCGCACCCCAGCTATATCAATTATTGTCTGAAAAGTGAAGTATCCATTACGCTTCATTGTCAGCTATGTTCAACCCATTACACAGCATTTTGACTCAAGAACTGTTCGAAAAGCACCTCAGCAATCCCCACATACCGAAAGACAGAAATGGTAACATGCACCCCAGTTATATCAATTATCATGTGAAAAGTGAAGCATCCATTACGCTTCATTGTCAGCTATGTTCAACCTGTTACACAGCAATACGAATCGAGAACTGTTCGAAAAGCACCTCTGTAATCAAAACAGCCACTATGATAAATACAGACAATTTCCGTTACGAAGGGAAGCCATCACGTGCTACCACCAAAACAACACTTTTCGCTGTCAGCAAAGATGAATGGGACACAAAGGAGGTCACTGGTAAGTCCATGAAGAATGCATTGTACATACTGCGGTATGCCAAAAGACACCTCTTGGGCCGAAGCGATGTCGAACAGTGAAAAAATCAAGCCCGTAGCCTAAGCCATTATTCAGTTACACGGCATCAGTCAGTTACTCAGTCAGTTACTCAGTCAGTCGGTCACTAGAAAATTCTGTTAATAAATATTTTTTAATTTCGTAGCAACTTGTTGAAAGCATTTCGAGTCAATCTGAAAGCTTGTTTGGGCTTAGTTTTACCTAACCAATACTGCCTCATCGTCGTCAGGGAAAATTTTGTGGGCCACGCCTACTCCTCAATAGTACTACTATACAGTACTATTGTACTGTATGATATCTTGAGCACAGTAGGGATATAACACTTCTTAGTGTTTTACTGTGATTTAATATCGTGCACTACTCCAGCTTGTTTCAGTACTTTTTATCGATATGCTATGCTCCCTACTCTAGTTGAAAATACCTAATTTTTTGTGTCTAAAGCCCTACCAATGGAAATTCTAGATTGACAATGTTCTACGTATGTTCTATTAGAAACCCTCAAATGTGTGCATTCTATTAGAGTATCACAATAATATTACCAAAATTAATACTGAAGTAAAGCATGCAATGCAATACATTTATACATCATTTTGTCTGTATAGAAAAGAAGAAATGTGAGTAAAAACAAATTCCAAAGTCAGCCATAGCATTGGTTGGTTTTGGGGCCTTATAAGGTACAAAAAGAAGTGAAATCCACACAAATGGCGCAGCCTTAAAAAGCCTGGGTGAAAAAGGTTGTGAAATCAAGGTGGTGGCCAAGAAATGACTGCAGATGTTAATAAATTTTAATAATGGCTGTGTGCATTGTTAAAATTTATTAGCATTAACATCATTGCAGCCATTTCTTGGCCGCCACCTTTGATTTCACACCTTTTTTCACTCAGGCTTTTTAAAGCCACGCCATTTTTCCACAGCTTTGCTGTTTTTGTGTGGTATATTATGCAGATCTGCTGTGCAAAAAAAGAAATCCAAAACATCCCTATGTTAAACAAAATAAAATATGGAGAAATAGGGAAAGAATGTTAAGTAATAGATGATGATGGTTCTCTTTTTCAAGTTTCATTTCAAATTTTAAACAGCCATGCATTAATAATTATTGTACTTGTGTACTGAGGGATTGACATTATATCAGTAGTACTGTATATTAGGGATCATGAAGGTTTGGGTTATTCTGGCCAAACTATCATCCAAAAACCAGCTTCACAATACAATCCTGGCACCTTGGTGGTAATTGGTTAGGTATAGCCAAGCCCAAAAGTGCCTTCAGTACGACCCTAAATGCTTCCAATAAATTGCTACAAAATTTTAATTTTTTTTATTCAATGGAATTTTCTATTGACTAACTGCTTGCCTTCCTGATACCTTCAGGCAAGCGTAACTCCGTAGCAGCTAACTTGATTTTTTCATTGTTCGACATCGCTTCATCCCAAGATGTGCCTTTTGGCATACAGCAGTGCATACAATGCATGCATCATGGACTTACCTTTGCCCTCCTTTGTGTCCCATTTCTTTTTGCTGACAGCCCAAGGTGTTCATTTGCAGTAGTGTTGGCTTCCCTATGTTTCTAAACAGGATGTATTTTTCATGCAGACTGGATTGAGTGCAGAGGTACTTCTCTTACTCTTCTTCATTTGTAATGCTGTGAAACATACTGAAAAATGGTCACTTCCTAAGTCACTTCAGTAATCGATAGTTAATTGGGACATGTGAATCAACCATATTTTTGCACTTTTCCTACTGTTCCTCAGTTGTAGCATTGTGTAACGGGCTGAACATAGCTGAAAGCGAAGTGCAATGTAGGGATGCCACGACATAGAAATTTTTATGTCACATGTCATAGAGGTTTATGTCACGACATGTCGTATGTCACGACATAAGCAATTCGTAAAGTTTTGCATCTGAATCTGATACTTATGAAACTGTATAGCTATATATTTTGATTCAAACATGCAAAAATATCAACTTAAATATCAGCAATATTACCTACGACATCAACAACCAACATGGCGCTTACTTTTTGTCAATTTATTGCATCAAAGTTGATCAAAATGAATGGAAAAGTGTGCATTATTAAGAGACATTTATGTCATGACATAAAGAAGCCTATGTCATATCATATCATGGAGCTTTATGTCACGACATGTCATATGTCACGACTATCGTGGCATCCCTAGTGCAATGGCCACTTCACTTTCAAATCAGTACTTGATAGTTGGGGCACACGTTCAGATGAAAACATTAACTCTGGCTCCATCCTTTCTTTTGATGTGGTATGCGTGGGTTCACCAGTCATAATAATGTTACAAAAAGTAAACAAATGAAAAATTAGGAATTTTAAGTCTGATTTGGGATCATAGAAAAAAAAGTAGGAAACAAGGAAGTTACCTACACCTGCAGATATATGTACTAGTGGACATTTACATATAATCCCTAATTCAGTCATGGGTATAGACTGAAGTAGGGATTAAATGTCCACTGGTATATCTGCAGGTGTAGGCGACCTCCCTAGTTTCCCTACTTTTTTCTATGATCCCTAATCGAACTTATTCTTGTAGTAATGTTTAGCTTGTCATGTCAGCAAGTTTTAGCATAATACTTAAAATATAATTCTGTGTAGCTTATATTCTGAGTATAATTGCATGAGCTCAGCCATGTTCACAAAAACCGGACACATATATGCACAAGCATACAAATGCAATTAACCTTCTATGATCAGATGTATCAGAATCACTACTATTAGACTCCTTAATACTAGCTTTTCTTTTTCTCTTTCTTTCCATGGATCGATACAAAATACACCGCTCCTTTTCTTTTATTATAGTATCTGAAATAGTTGTCTCATCACTATCACCACTATCCTTTACATTGCTTTCTATAGATTCTGCATCCACATAGGCTGTTCCAGTTTCTCTATAATGAAGTAAACATATTGCATGCAAATAAACCTGCAATACAATATGTGACTAGTTTCTAAATGCCACATGTTTGGTCAATTTTCTGGAATTTTTTTCCAAAAATGTGTGTATAAATTTGTTTGTCATTTACTATCAATCATCAGATACCAATGTATAACAGGAACAGGGTGAGTGCTCTGTAGTTCTTTCACCTATCAAGTGAGTGTACCTAAAATATATACGTATCACTTATACCACAACTGTGTAGGGTTTTGATACCAATACACCCTAGTAAATTTAACAGAACAGGCACTATGGCAGGGCATAGAGCAGACATGTGCAAACGGGCCATATGGAATGTGCTAATGAAACATTACACCACTTTTCTGCATGTCATGGGATAGCAGTTTCACACATCAGTGGGTTGTAGCTACCACTTGCCAGCAACCTGCATTGGCACCTGGAGTTCAGTGGCTACAGTGATTTGGGAGTCATCCTGTGATGGCCCAGTGTATCAGCATCAGCAAGTTGTTTGTATCAGCAAGTCTTGTATTAGCAAGTAAACTCTGTGCATCAAGACAACCTCTGTATGACTGTTCCTACCGTATCAAGCTTAAGCCATAACAAACTAGCTATCATACCCAAGACCACTTGCACAACATCCATCAACGGAATAACTGATGTAACACAATGCACTATTCAACAGCTTACTTGCCCACCGGCCAAAGTCCTCCGTCTTCATTTATCTTCACGCAATCTCATTGTCACTGGGACTAAAGCCTTTATGGCTCGTCTTCCTTATAACATTATTCATCAGTCCCCATCAGGCCATAGTGATGTGATGCCAGTAAGTATGTCCACAACAGCCACTCAATCAGTGTCACTAACTCAAACTCTCAGTGTTTCTCACCAAACTACAAGGATACCTTCATGGATTTAGACAACTGGGTTGGCATTACTTAATTACTGGGCCTGTAGATAGGTACAGTAGGTACACTCACTCACTCACTCACTCACTCACTCACTCACTCACTCACTCACTCACTCACTCACTCACTCACTCACTCACTCACTCACTCACTCACTCACTCACTCACTCACTCACTCACTCACTCACTCACTCACTCACTCACTCACTCACTCACTCACTCACTCACTCACTCACTCACTCACTCACTCACTCACTCACTCACTCACTCACTCACTCACTCACTCACTCACTCACTCACTCACTCACTCACTCACTCACTCACTCACTCACTCACTCACTCACTCACTCACTCACTCACTCACTCACTCACTCACTCACTCACTCACACACACACACACACACACACACACACACACACACACACACACACACACACACACACACACACACACACACACACACACACACACACACACACACACACACACACACACACACACACACACACACACACACTTGTGTCAGCTATATCCTGGCTTCTTCTAAAAGACCTTTGGCAGGTCTGACAGTGAAAAGAGTTAGGTTTAGAATGTGGTGCAGCTAACAAATCCTCCACTCCTCCATTAATTAATTTTTCCATAGATCTTGAGCTTGCTGGTAACATAATTGAAAAGTTCTTCAAGTCTTGTGTAACTTTATCTCACCATCGTAATTTTACTCCATGAGCTGGTTGTGTTCTTGGGAGCCATCCAACCAGAATCCTCTTTGCCTACCTGCCTCCCTCTGTCCCTCCCTGCCTGATGCTTTCAGGTAAGCATAGCTTGATAACGGCTAATGTTACGGACTTGATTTTTTCATGTCTCTTCATCCCGAGATGTGCCTTTTGGCATACCGAAGTACATACAATGCATGCATCATAGATTTATGTACCTTTGTCCTCCTTTGTGTCCCACTTCTTTTAGCTGACAGCCCAAGGTCTTGATTCAAGGTAGCATGATGGTTTTCCTTGTCCATATTTTTTGTGGTAACTGGATTGATTGCAGAGGCGCTTCTCCTACTGTTCCTCATTTGTAATGCTATGAAACGGACCAAACATAGCTGAAAGTGAAGTGTAATGACACTTCCTAGGTTTCCTCAGTAATTGATAGTTGGAGTGCACAAATCATTCATATTTTTTGTAGTGACTGGATTGATTCATAGAATCCATTAGTACGGTGGAGTTAGTGGAAGAGAGGGTGCTAACCATTTTAGAGAATCTTTCCATTAGTGCATGGATTTTAAAGACTTCATTTGCTATTGGCTTCTATTGAATGAACTTGTGTTTAAACCTGCAATAACAATGATAATGCTTCAACCATCCACCTGGTAGGGATAAGTGTTGGGCAGTTAGTTTTAAAAGGTGTGTGTATATAAGTATCAAACCAATCTTTTCAAAGAAAACTACATTAGTTGGTGCTAGTTGTCCAAAAGGGTACCTGTGATTGTTTTATTAGGAAATCTCTAAGCTTATCTTGAGTGAACCATGCAATAAATTAAAGTACTTGGTTGCCGATAGCATAACTGTAGTTGATTACAGCTAGATCATTAAGAGAGTGCAGCGACCGTTTAAGTGCAGGGAAGCGTGTTCTAATCATTAAAGAGCATGGTTGGTAGTGATCGTTTTATACGTAAATGTATAGCTACAACCATCTACTGTAGTTATGGTAGTGTAAGAGGGCTAGCTACAATAGATAGATACAATATGGTACATAATATTGTATATATATTAAGTATGAAGGTTTACACTTTCTCACTTAAAATATTGGCCAGACACCAGCCTTACATTAGCTTCAACGTGCCTTGGCAGCATTTTGGCAGGGCATCTAGATAAAGTGGAATGCAATGGTGCAATGTAATAGTGAAATGGAATGGTGAATTTAATGACTATCTTGATGATTAGACTGTATATGATTCACCATAGGATTGACAGGTTTCATTGTTCCATTGTAGTTTCGCATGGCCAGACTTTTTCCACAAAGTAAAAAGTGATAATCATATTTTCTTATCCATGAATTTTAAAGACTTTCTACAAAATAGAAATAAGAGTAGAGTCTTCTTTCCATGGTCTCTACTTTATAAATTGACTAATACAGTTTTAAAGAATTTGTGTAATAGTTCCACATGCTACATAGTACAAACACATCATCATAATAAACTCATACGTAAGTTTGATAAGTGATACAACAATGGCAGCTCCAGATTATTAAAAACAGGGCTCCACTCTTAGGCATAATAATTATTACTACTACAATAAGTAAAGTGATTCAGTTGTAGCGAAGTATATATGTGGTAGCAAAACTCATGGCAGTACTGTCTTCACTATTAAATGTTTCTATTCAGGCATTTGCAGCATTGGTTTGAAGTACATTAAATTTTAAAATCAACAATACAATAATTATTTTTAGGCACTTAATATGTAAAAAGGTATGAGGTACCATACGACAGGGAAAGAAAAGTTGACGAATTTGACAAATAAGTTAAAATTTGTCAAACATCCATAAAAACAAATAAGCGCCTCTAAAGTACGTGTGTAGATATATGATTAAGTTGATTTTTGTCAATATTTAATGATGAAGTGTAGATTCGTCAAATTTTTCTTTCGTCAAAATTTCCTGTCATATGGTAGCAGTTCACTGCACCAAACGCAAATAAAATTTTTATAAAGTAATTGCCACTGAAAATTGCATGATAAATTTGCTGATTATATGGCTTTACCAAATTTAAAATTGCTCGATTAATAAGTGGTAGGCTGTTAATTTTCAAAAGGGGAGATCCACCACTGTATAAGTGTACAGTCCTCCCTCTTTGTATTGAACATGTTATATTTGTGTAAATTGTATCCTTAAGACTAGGTGAATCCCCCCTAAAGAAACTTACAGGAAGCTTTCTGATAATAAATCACCCGATATATCTGTGTGATGATCACTGTCTTCTGATCTTGACGCATCTGTTGATTCCTGAAATAATACCATTATGACTGTTGATTCAACGCCAATGTAAAGAAATAAGAAATTACATACATACAAACACATACCTATTATGTATGCAAAGGGTTGAACTGGGTCAGGCACCCGGATCATACAGGTCTGCCCACTTATCAGGAGTATGTGTTACTTCCTGTAGGCATACATGGAGCCCTACCCACTTATCAGTAGGTGCATTACAGTCCGTTGGTATGCATGAATCCATGTCTATTGCTGTCTGCAGGCTTACGTGATGTCATGCCTGCTAATCAATTATAGTACGAGTTATAGTCTAGTCATGTAACAAGTCAGCTTCTTTCATGAACCACACCCACTTGTCGGGAAATGTGTGATACAGTTTGTAGAAATACATGGAGCCATGCTATAAATCTATCAGTAAGGTGTGTTGAAGTTTGTAAACAACACCCACCAATAGAAAATGTGTTTCAGTAAACTTACATGAAATTATGCCCAAATGACCTTGTTTAGCTATATATCCATTTACTAAACTTAGTATCTTGCTTAATACGAATGCAAAAATATAGCTTTTGGTGCGCACCTGACCATGTCAAATCTGGGTCAGACCCAGATTACTATATGAGTCAGTGGGTCATCTGGCTCAGCAGTAGTGACCTGCATGTAGATACATATAGAGGTGCACCGATATTGGTACCGATATCGCGATATCGGTGAAAAGTTGACTTTAGCAGATATGAGCAGATAATACACGTAAGTACTATAATTGTCCACACTATGTTATAGTTGACTTTGTAGCACAATGGTTAAAGTGTGGGGCTGAAGTTGTAGAGGTTTTCATGATGGCCAGGGTTCAAATCCTAAATTGGTTTTACTTTTTTTCTTTTTTGCACACCTTTTTATCATCACCTTTTCACAATTCTTTGTTTTTTTGTTTACATAGATTTTAAGTGACCACCTTTTAAGCTTTTTGCCACATTTTTTAACATTTATTGTAGTGTCCATACTGAAAACCTTTTATTTTCAGATATCGGTATCGATATCGGAATCGGTAATTTTTGTAGCCAATATATCGGTTATCGGTATATTGGAAAATTTTCATATTGGTGCACCTCTAGATATATATATCTGGATTCTAGTACTGTAGTGTGTATGTGGATCAAAAGACTGCTGCCTGCTACAAACCACTGGTAAACCAGTTTAACAAATTGCTTTTCATCACAAGAACCACTATGTATGTATAGTTACTGAGTTTGTTGACTAACCAAGACAGTAAGATTACTTTCTGCTCAGCACTGGCAATCACATTGCTTAGCTCAAATGGCAAATACAATTGCTATTAAATCAATTTTCATTGATACCATGTGAAGCTATTGTATATACCAGTTGAACAACACTCTGCAGTTACAAATGCCTAAACCAACTCAACTATTACATAAAGCAATTCATGGTTGTACATGAAGCCTGACAAGTTAATTAGCTCACGCCACAAGTGACCACACCCACCGCTAATGGCAAGGTTCAGTTAGGGATGTTGCTGGACAAGCTGTAGAGAAAGAATATTCGTGAGTTGTGTATTACTGTTGTAGTTGTAACATCTGCATAACATGTAGCTAACTGTAGCTATTATAGCTACATACAATATTCATCAAAGCTTCAAATGCTGCATTTAAACCTTCAAAGCTTAAATCGACATTTGTTTATGTACTAATTCAAAGCCAGCACATTTACATTAATCTTGTCACAACATTGCATAGTAATATTGCTGATAATTTGTGTTCTCAATGTTCAATTTTATATTTATAACCAATTTTGTATGAAGTTGACATGAACATGGCTAGCTATGTCGTGTTGTATTATCAAACTTTGTTTACTAGATATGACATTCATGACTATTGCGGTATCCCTATTTGTTGATTCACTGAGATGGGATTGCTAGCACCCTGGTAAGTCTCTATATTCAATGGGAAGTACCTATTATGTACATACATACATATTAATCCAACACAATAACAGAAAAGTAGACTACACAATGAAATTCACCTGTAGAATGCTTGTTTTTTTACTAGTTACTCTTTTAACAATATGTCTACTTTTACTTTAGCAGACTAGTAGGTGTACGTAAAATTAACAGAATGTAATAAATGGATCTAGTAGGATGAATGCTTGATAATGACTGAGTACTCAATGCATGGATACTTCACAAGACTATGACAAACACATCATATGTATACCAACCATTATGTACAAACACTGTCACTATTCAGTGGACTGCACTACTTAATTTTTGCACATTTTATGGCTGGATTTATGGAGTAAGGAACCTGCAGCTCACTGATAGATACTGAATACGAGTTGTGAAATAGGCAAAAACTATCTACCATTTATTATGCTCTACAACACTTACACCTTTATTCTGGTATATCAAACAGTACGGTAGTAGGGATTGCTGCAAAAGTGATGAACTTCGCCTGAAACACCACCTTTAAAAATCATCCTAGAAACATCTTACGTGACAAAAATCACCTTTACGGAATCATTAGTTTATTTAACATCAAATACAGCATTAAAAACAAGAAAACACTGGATATAGAATTTAAAAAGAAATCACTGAAACTCAAATTTTTGTCTGCCAGCCTGCCTGCCTAACCACAGTTGCAAGGCTGGAGGCCAAAAAAAGTGGTGCACGGCCACCATTTTATGCTACAATAATAAACTCACCAATGGCATGTGCCTATTGGGAATCCGATGAGTGTGTGCCCTCTGCGCATTGTCTTTCCTTTTATCTTCAATAAGGCTACTCATCATCTTCTTCATGCAATGAAACCATATTGAGGCATTGATTTTCTGTATCACCACTTTCCTTGAGCAGCATATTTAAATTATTTAAAGCACAAGGCAGGCTCAAGATATTCTAGACTAACACAGCAGTCACCCTAACACATGTATAGGTGTATGCCATAACAGAAAACCAAACAAACTAAAATTGATACTTTAAAAATGAAGTAGGAATCCAAGCAATAATAATTAGTGAAACAAGAGATGAATAATGGTATTACAGCATAGCTCAGTGGGAAAATCCTACTTTGGCAGTGACCAAAATAATTGTTATACCATGCCATGTAGGGATTTTCTCACAGAGCTACAGGGTATGCTGTAATACCACCTTTTTAAACTTTCTATCGCTTGGATCTCTACTTCATTTTCTTTAAAATATGCTAGTAATAATGCTGCAGGGAATGTAACAGTGATAGTCAATCAGCTATCAATTTGCCTGCTGATGATACCCAGGTGTGATACATATATCCTAGAGAGTGATCAATAGTCAATCTGAGATATGAGTTATCTATCTTGAAACACAACCTAATACACATAATCATTACGTAAATTAAGAGCTCTTTTTGCCTGCCATAGCCACTTGCATGCTCTAGCTAGCCTACTGTATATGACCAATTTTACAGGTTTTTGCAATTGAAATTATCACCTTTGCAATTGATTTTGTCCCGTTTGCAGTAGAGTTCATCGCTTTTGCAGTAGAATTTGTCCCGTTTGCAATTGAATTCGTTGCTTTTGCTTTAGAATTTGTCATAATTACAAAGACTGCAATAAACCAGCCGCTCATCACAAGGTGGATCATTTTTGCCATGGAGAATATCACTTGACTTGACTTGAGACACTACAGGGTAACTGGAGCTTGAAACCATTCAAGCTAATTACAAATAACTTCAATGACCACACCCATCGCCAATAGTGAAGCACAATTGCGAATGCTATTGATGAAAAACGGTGAGTATTTTCCATTGGTTTTTCCCATTTCCACTTCCCGTCCCGTTCCCGTTTTCCTAGAATTCTACTTACCCTTTTTCAAACCAATTGCTATCCCCTGATTTGTTTCCTCGTTTGCTTATTCATCATCATCATCATCATTGCATCATTTCCATACTTATCGTTGCTAAATTAGCACTGTAATAACACAATCAGTCATAAACGGAAATCATGTAGTAATGAGTGGGTGGTCTCGTGAGCTCATTCTACCTTTCTGGTGCAAATATTTTAGGTTTAGCTACTTGTTGAATGCCTCATGGCTTAATATTTTATTGTGCTTGGCTTTTGCTTTACCGTACTTTGTCACATTTGTGGTGTCAGACGAGTCTAGAATTAGTGGCTGTGCCGGACCCAGATCTGACAGAGTCGACTGCCCAGCCCAAGATCCAGCCAGATATGAGTACTAGCCATCAGGCTATTGTAATCTCATCTGGTGATAGTGGGGATGAAAGCGAGGATTTACCCCAGTTAAGTTCCCAAGGTACGTAGCTACAGGTATAGCATTTGCATCTGCTAAAATGTAGCTTTTATTAGAGCTTTTTTCGGCTGAGGCTAATGTGTACGCTCTATTATTTTTGCATGTGATTAGTACAGCGATTACCTTTTATACTTGCAGGTATAGTAAAGATAATGTGCGGCTGCCGACTAATGACAGTCACAGTTACGGTTCTGCAAGGTATGTTGCTCACTGTCAAATGCCGTATTATCTATCTATGAACTTATATGTACAGTAGCAGTGGCAGTGGAAGTGAATCAGATGGCTGTGACACATTTGGACCAGCCATAGTGAAAACTGTTGAGTCTCCAGTAAAGTGAGTTTACCATTAGTAAATAGTTGAATTGAATGTGCAATGTGCTTTAAGGCCTGCCTTTAGTTTTGCCAGTGTACTGAACAGTCAGAGATAACAGTTATCTGCTGCACTGTGTTATTTGGTGTAGACTATGGTATACACCATATATTCAAGCATAATATTTTTACTTTAATACCTCAGGCATAGCCCAACGATGCTATAAGTAGATAATGACTCCTGAGTATGCTGCAGGCTGCTTGTTAAGCTTCATTGACCCAATGAAGATTACCTATTTTAATTTGAAAGCTCATTGTTGGCTACATCAAAGCATACTTTAGGTGGCATACTCTAATAGGAATTAAATTCTACTATAGCTACACTTCACACTATATACATGCATGGGTAGCCACAAGAATGTTCATTAAAGAGTAAGACCTCGCTTAAAGCTTTAGATCTGTTGCCCTTAGTCTGGTGGTTGTATCCAATGGGTGTGATTGCAAACATGGGATTTTGTTTTCACTTGTGCTGATTGGTCATTGTTATGACTTGAATGGAGGCTTATGGAATCACGTGTTTATCCATTCTTGTTGAAGCATGTGGAACTTGCAGCACATACCATGTTTTTCAGGTTTCTGGCAAAATCCAAGTACAAACATGACCACATCACGCGTGTGACTAATTCTTGGCAGCAAGTTACAGAGGGTGTTTAAGGCTATCCCTGGTGTTGAAAGGGATAATTATATAATTATTGAGAAATTTTGCATGGTCTTCCCTTCACTGAACTCCACAGCCAGTACCTGTACCCAGGTGTGCAAATTCAAATGATCACACGTGAACATTTGAACATGATCCTTTTGCCATTTGTATTTTCGCAAAAAACCTGAAAGCACAGTAGTCTGGCAGTTTCAACTTTTATGGTACCACTCAGATGTAACATCGCTACATGTGCATGCAAGTGCATGTAATTTAAACCCACTGTCTGATTGAGGAGCATGATAGCCAGTGGTTTTGTGTACGAGTCTTTGTAGCTTGATGATAGGTTGTTTTTCTGAAATGTGGCGTGATTCACTTGTGTACATGTACACATGTGTATACAAATTTTGAGTAAAGCTCTAAGAGACCAGTCAAGAAAACAATTTCTCAGTATGGATAGTTGTGACTATTAAAATATTTTTATGAATTGCAATACTTGAAGCAGCGATACTTGTTTCCTAGTAGTGATAAAGCATGATAGAGGCTATTGTTGTAGTGTGGATGTTTTCTTTTGCTGCTTCAGTATTGTGTTAGGGCTGTAGTGATGAGCCCGTTTATTAGCATAGTCCATCACCTCATGCCGCCCACCTGCTGAGAGCCTGAGAATAATTACTGGCTCATTACTAGCTACAGCCTTAACACAAGTGCTAAGTACTGAAGCAGCAAAGGAAAACATCTGCACTACAACAATAGCCTCTATCATGCTTTATCACTACTAGGAAACAAGTATCGTAAGTGTATTCTAATAAATTAGTGCATGTGCAACCTTTGTGACTTGTAAAGAAAAACAGTACCAGCAGTTGTAGCTTGATAATGGTGTCTCCAGTGTTGCAAGAGATGGATAATGCCTGGATTATTGTTTAAAGCTATTTCCAGCTCAGTCCGTGAGTCCAGTCCACGAGTCCAGTCCGTGAAATACATTACACCCTTATGTTTACCTTTTTACTGTATTTTGTGGCTTTGTTGTATTGTAATTACTTTTGTGGTTAACAAAAACAACATAGTCAAGGTCCTTAGGGTATAGCGATTGTGTAGAGGTAACCAAGTAGTTTAGGCCATTCCAAATGAGACTGCAGTTTCCCGTCCTCTGTCCGCGTCACACCTGATCGCCCACATTGAATGGTCCTTATTGTCATTATTCTTTAAAATTGAGCAAAAAAAATGCAATGTTGAAGACTTTACTATGAAGCATTGCACTTAATTGTGTGTTGGCTGTAACAACAGTTTATTATAAGGCTAAAAAGAAAAATTGATTGTAGTCGTAGCTATAAAACTGGCTCCCACGGTGGCAAATTCATGACTTTAACAATCCTCAGATCGTAATACTCTAATAGAGAAGTCACTTCATAGTAAATATGCAGGTAAAGTGGGCTGGCTTTAGTAATAAATAATGATAATGGGCGTCATGCCCGCACTAGATTTTGGACGGGAAACTACACTCACCGTTGAAGTGTACAGTATAGCTTATATGGCATTAGTCATGGACGGTATAATCCCCAGAGATAAACAGGTTTTAAAATTGGCCGCTGAGACAGGATCGACTGTACTCATAGTATATGTATAGCTTATGTATGCTGTGACACATTTTTGCCTTACGTGTAAATATTTTGATTGTTTATTGTGCATGTATGTAATATTATATTTAGGAAACAACAGCCTACTGTTCATGATAAACCCCAGAAATTCTTACACAGGTTGCCAAATCTTCCTATTTATTGTCAGACATCTAAGCAGTTAAATACTAAAGAGTGTGTTAATACATTGCTCAATCCGGAACTATCATCTGGTTCAATGTGGTCGAGAGTTCCTTTTGACATCAACTGTAACTGTGTCTTTATAGTTGATATGGCTAGACTGTCTGCCCTAAGGGTGTAGTATGTGATGATGTGGAAGTGTGGATATGGAAGGGGAGCTACAGAAGATATCTAAGCATTGATGAAGCTGGTTTTGTTGAAATTTTAGGCAAATCACTTGAAGATACTGTATTTATAAGCGGTACTATCAGAGTAAATCCAGCAAGGACCTCAACAAAATGGTTGTAACTATGGAGGGTAAGCAAAGCTGTACTACATGTATATTTGTGACCGAATCTGTGAAAACTGGGCATAGTCACGCCTAGCCTAATTTTTACAGTATAAAGCATTGAATACAATGGGTAAATACTTGCACATTATTAAAAGATTCTATAAATTTTTAAAATGCTTAGTTTACCATGAGGTATGGTCAAACGGTAAAAGCTTGGATATAATCTTATTCTCATACGCAACAGGAGTTCAAACTATTTTGTATCATAGCAGTAGACCAAGCCAAACTTTAGTCACAGGCATTAGTTTACATCATGTCGAAGTGTTAGTATGAATTGATTTTGTTTATAATGAAGAATAATGATACAGGAAAAATGTACTCAGCAATGGACATTTTATAGCTGACATGATGATCAATTTATGTTCCAACTCTGTATGTCATAGTGTAATTTGTTAGTTATAATTATACCCATTTTAGGAAGTGCCTGTGATTTATTTTTCCCATTCTAATTGATCCTTCTGATATTGCTACTTTTTAGGGTTGCAACTCTACTGAAAAGTTCTTGGCATACTTTGCCACACCATACATTTGGCAAAGTAGATTATAAACATTCAATAACACAGAATTTGAAAATTATGAAAATGTTTGGTTTTCGCAGATCTGTTTACATTTTATATATCTAGTCTCAACTTTTAGCTAGTCCACATGTTATAGCTACACTTGTGTATCATTGTAGATTCTGAGAATGACACTCTAAACCTAGCTTTGGTCCAATATACATTTTCTTCTGAAGAACACGAAGTAAAAGTAGCTCCACATGGACATTCGAAGGATATGTGTGGACTATGCCCAGTGTTATGAGCAAATTAAAGGACATCTCTTCAAGTAATTCTGCTAAGCGTGCACTTAGCTTGCTTACAAGTGACATAACAACAGCACACTCAGTAGGAGGTATGCCTCGTGGATGACAACAGGTTGAAATGTCATCCTTTGACTCACTGTTCACATTAATGATGATGTGCAAAGAAAGCGAAAGCTTCAAATCGCCAGATGCTTTTGTTCGAATTGTAACTGGAGTACCATTTCCTATGATGATGCTGGCAATTGATTGGACACTTGATGATCTTGTCAGGTTTTGCACACCATCTACCTCATTTAGTATTCTGGGTATCAATCCTACTTTTAGTCTCGGAGATTTTGATGTAACTGTTACCACTTACCGTCATCTGTTGTTGACTGCCAAGGATGATGTTTGCAAGCATCCAACTCTAATTGGTCCACTATTTGTTCATGTAAAAAAGATTTTCAAGCATATCATTTCTTTGCGTCTTCCCTGGTTAGAACTTGTTGTTATTGTTATTAGTGCTTTACAGTGACCAGCACTGAAGGTCTGACAGCAACATGTGCTGCAGCCTTAGGATTACCTAACCTAATTTCAAGGACTTAGACTTAGTGACTTATAGCTGAAAAGGTGTAACAGAAAAGGGGCCAAAGTAAGGGGCCAAACAAGCCTTCAGGGTCGATCTGAAGGCTTGTTTGGGCTTAGTTTTACCTAACCAATACTGCCTCATTGTCATTAGGGAAAAGTGAGGCTGGTTTTTGGGTGATGTTTTTTTCATGGGCCATGCCCAAACCTTTGTGGTCCCTACTATACAGTACAAGAAAAACAGTTGCTACTTTTTAAATTAGTTTTTTCCTATAATAGTACCGTAGAGCCTGGTCGTTAGGCACTTATGCCTAATAAAAGTTTGCAAAAAAAATATTGTGATTAACATATAGTCATATAGTTGCTAAGTGCATGTGCCTAATAAATAAGTCTCATTGTGATTATTATTGATTCACTCTCTTGGGGTGGTGTGAATGCAGTCATTACATGTGTTCACCCACATGTGCTTATCAATCATGATGAAATATGAGAAACAGATATGTAAAAATTTTGGAATTTTCAACTACAGTAGGGACCATAGCACATCAATAAAAAGTACTGAAACAAGCTGGAGTAGTGCACGATATTAAATCACAGTAAAACAATCAGAAGTGTTATATACCTACTGTGCTCAAGATACCGTAATGGAAATGCACAGTAGTAATATAACACTTCTTATTGTTTTACTGTGATTTAATATCGTGTATTACTCCAGCTTGTTTCAGTCAGGCTTGGGGTCAATTACATGAATATTTGTATTTAGCTGTATTTAAATACTGTTTTTAAGTATTGTATTGGTATCTGTATTTTGGTTTTGAAACAACATGTATTTGTATTTGCACTTAAATACTTTGTGTAAAATACTATCTGCAAATATTTCAAATACTTTGCTTGGAAAAGAATCTGTATGACCTAATCTGTAAAATTTATTTGGTTGTAAAATTTTTGTAAAATCTGTAAAAGTTCAACCTTTAGCCATAATGGCTCTGCATACCTACATCCTCAGCACCCGTAGAAAGACTTTGGTAAAGTATTTCGCCCTGATTGATGCTGTCTAGCTGACAAACGATTTGAGAAACTTATGTTTGTAAGATGTAATCAATAAGTTAAGTAGCTAGCTAGTTGCTAAGCTATTACGAGCGGTTAGTTGTTTATACCATACACTTGAAATTTTATTAGAACAATATTAAAACAGAGGTGTGTACTATTGGGTGGTTGTGTAACGTTTAGTTCAGATCAATGTACAGAAGTATTTTAAACACTTTTAAAAGTATTTATATATTTGAAATACATCCTGAGTATAAGTATTTGTATTTATATTTCATTTTGTATCTGTATTAAAATACTTTTCAAAGTATTTGACCCCAAGTATCAATGCATGTGCTATGTTCCCTACTCTAGTTGAAAGTTCCAAGTGCACTTGTTTAATATGAAAGTAAGGATGGCTTAAGTGCATTAAAGACACTGTTAATTGCACCAGGCCACATGTGTGCATGTGTGTTGTTATTCAGACCAGTGGATCTTATGAAAGTCAGCAATCATGGTTTGTTATCTACAGTACCCTGATCTGTTCCATACATCCTGACATCACTTGCATACACAGACATAGTACTTAGGTTGTAATTCTTTATTACATTCAAGTTTCTGCATATCACAAACCTTTCGTTTAATTTTTTGCCTCATCAGCCTTTTGTTGATTTTGTTCAAGTTTAATATTTCTCTCTGCTTCATCTTTAATTGTGAACTTAATTCATTCACTTCATCCTCCTTCATTTTCAACTGCAAGCTGACTTCCGATAATTCACTCCTTCTCTCACCCTTAATGTAATAGGCAGCATAATGATAACACACTATTAGTTCAAGACAAACACAGATTCTTATAGTAGTGCAGCAGTGTTCAGAAATGACAAGCCTTTCCTGCATGTTACAGCTATTCAAAGTCCTTCACTTGTAATCCTCAAATGAGTTAAGCTACAAACTTTTGAAGTAAGATTTGTGCAAATTAAAATTGACTAATGAAGCTTTAAAGCTGGGAGATCCAGTCACATATAGTGTCAACAGCTATGTACGTATAACCCCATACCTTTGATTCTGCTTTTACTGTAATTATAAAAAGTTTGAACTATGATTCAACTATCCACAGTCATACCATGCAGTTAACCATGTGAGCATGACAATAAATTGCTTTTATGAAACTGATGTGTATGTGATTGTTTTATAGCTTGTCTTTGTTGTAACTTCATGTACGTAGTGTCCACAGCTGTGAATAAATTTCATACCAAGTTCATTAGCTATCACTGTGTGGGCATATACATTTCTGATGTCAAAAAAATACACCCTGTTTAGGGCAGTTTTTCATGTACATGGGTACTAACAAAAGTAAATAATATATTCAATAACACCACATCATAGAAAAAACTGTACTAGATGTATGAGGCTTTAATTGTGTTTAACTGAGTTTTGGGTCCTATTCTGTCTATTACACAGCCCTTAGGCTACACACATGTAGAGAATAATATGTGAAAACATTAATCTGTTTGCTTCAACTGTTGGAGGCATGGTGCAAAAATTACAGATGATTCCCATTTTATTCTTATGTGATAGACAATAGTGCATGCATAGTACCTAACACTCGTATGTAACATATGTTTGACTTTCGTTGTACAAACTTACAGCAGGAACAAGTGATCCAAGTGATCCATAGTTAATACAGCCAGTTGTAGCATACACAAAACTGGGATACACAGCTACTTCTGATATACCTTCCTCCCATAAATACTGTGAGATCTGATGTACTTTGGTAGTGATAAGAGAAATAACAGTCTTAGGAATAAGCCAGTAAAAAGTGACTGGGTCATTGATTTTCGCCAAAAGTAAACAAGCCAGATCAGTGATTTCAAAGTGTACAGATATCAGTGACTTTATTGCATTGATGTACTGAACTGATATACACTGAGTAGTCAATACAGTGTAAGCACTGGATCTACTGGGTATCATAAGATAACATGGAGTAGGATAAGAATGATCCTCATGTATCTTAACAAAAGCCATTTGATTTCTAAATGTTTCCAATAACCCATAACCTTTTGAACAACCACAAACTTCAATTAGTCTTTTCACAAGAGAGTGATCATACCAATTCGAATAAACTAACAAGTGTCTGACCATTTCAGTTGTGGTTCCACTCTTACTCAGATCATCAAGAAACTTGGTAGTGAACAAACTGATGCTGTGAATATCACTAGCCATGAGGTTAACACATTTCTCAATGAATACTTTAGGATCACATGATCCAAACAGCTTGCTGAAATTGTCTACAAGTTGTAAATAAAGACAGTGGATGTTTCCTGAATTGCATTTTTTATTCTCTTCCAGTTCATTGGACTTTGGTAATGAATAGCATTTAATACAAGATAAATTCATATTTAGATGATTATAGATGGTGCATTTCTCTAAATAATTTTGAGCTAAAGGCCAAGTTACTTCTTCTATGTGCATTAGCTCTTGATCAATTTCTTCAACATTGAACATGTCAGGTGCTACCATAAATCCAGCAGTTTGCAGAGCTGTAAATGATAAATTCTATAGAAAATGTCATGAAATACTCATCATTTAGTAGAGGTAACTAAGAGGTATAGTAATCAAGTATTAAGGCCACATAGAGTCAGTCTCTCATCCACATTGGTGACTGAATGCAGCCATAAACAACACTTTAAGTAGTAACTAGCTAGAACAGGCTATGATAGTTTTATTCTGGCTATTAAATTTTAGTCATCAAGCTAATCAAAATAAAATTAAAAAATCAATCTTCCTGCATGCATTGCTACTTTGATTTAGTGAACTAGCTGTAGTACCTGCCCTATCGTGCAGGGTAGTATACACATAGAAATTAAATGAAATTACAGTTGGTCATTACTATATATTTGTTTATATCAGTAATGGCCTGGTGATAATTCAGTAATGATACATGAGGCACTGTAAGAATGTCATTCCAGGCATACGGCTGGTTTTGTAGACACTGCATATCATACAATTAAGGATTTGGTTACTGTATTTGTATACACTGTAAGTGATAGGGTTATTGAGTCATATAGATATGAATTCACTTGGTAGCTATGCAGTGGGATTGTGCAAGATAGCTACTATGTATATAGTGCAACATTATAGATGGCAGTTTGTGATGGATGTCCAGCATCTATTATACTTCCTAGCATGCTCTCCTACAGGCCGTTTGTTCTCGTTAATTACTACCCTAACATTCGCTGGCTCATCATGCTGCTCAAATATTTCTTTAGCTACTTTAATAAGCTGAACATAGTGATTATTGTCATGCAAAAGATCATTAATGCCCCTAACTATGTCAAGCCTTAACCCATCAACTATCCCACATCTAGTAGCTAATTCAGTTTGCTGATTGTCAATAAAATAAATTTGGGAAAATTTAGGAGACTCACCTGCTGATGGAACTAAACTACCTATACGATGATAGACCTGACCCTGTACTCTAAAAGAAGGATTGAAGCCAGCCATAGTTATCTCGTTACAGCCAAAGCTCGTCATTTGAAATGCACTGTTGTACTTATGTATGTTACGTAGAAAATGTTTACCCGCCGTGTCTGTACCTTCATACAGGTGTCTTAAGAATGACTGAGGCTGTGGAAATGCCTCTAACTGGACATTACCGTTCAAGCAACAAAGGGATTCCGTCTCCTCGGGAAATTTTAATGCGCCGCAGTGTGTGCATTCTACACTAAGTGCGCCTACATCTGTAGTGTTGAAGAAGTTGTGTGGCTGATAGTTAAGCCCCCTAAAGCTTGGGTGTGTGCTTGCACGTACCTGTTGTCTGCGTGTGGTGTTAGCCTGCTGCTCGTGAGCTCTGTAGCGTGGATCAGCCCGAATTTATTGATGAGTAGCTGTATTTTGTTGTTGCTCCTCCCTCCTTGTAGCTGGGTCTTCACGCGCAAGTCGACGGGCAGCTGTATTGCGTTGTCGTTCTTCTTCTCTGGTGGCTGGGTCGTCACGGGCCAGTCGACAGGCAGCTGTATTGCGCTGTTGTTTTTCTTCTCTGGTGGCTGGGTCCTCACGGGCCAGTCGACGGGCAGATGCATCGCGGATCCGTTCCTGTGATCTTCTTTCTTCGTCCTGGCGGGCCACACAATGGGCTTCTGCGTCACGTTGTCGTCGTCTATGTTCTGAGTCGACCCTGGCACTGGTCAAGGTGGTAGCTCGAGTGGAAGCCTCCTGGTGGCACAGTCTTTGTCGTTCTGCTTCTTCCTGTCTCTTCGCTGGATCCAATCTTTGGTTCTGCTTGTGTCTCTTCGCTTGAGATGCACAAAAGGTAGACGATCGTTTTCGCTTAGGTGGCATGCTTACACAGCACATTAAATGAAATTTGAATTTGCAATATCACGTGTGTACAGTCTCGGCAAATGTAACGTGTATGACCATGTGTTTACAGTCATATACAGTACAGGATTCGAACTCACGCTACACATTGAACTTTCAACAACTTACCTAGAGAAAAAATAGTTATACTGAAAAGGTACCCAGAGTGACTAAAAGGTGCACTGAAAAGGTACCTGAACGAAAAAAAAGGTGCACTGAAAAGGTGCCCAAATCGAAAAAAAAGTTACCACAAACTGGACTTGAACCCACAACCTCCTGCACGTAAGACAGCTGTCTAACCCATTCACCTACTTGTTGTACACCCAAGATTATACCTATATTTTTGTCTTATAAAGACCTGTACAAATAGACTGAGATAGGTGTTTACTTGCGGTTTATAGAAAGAATTTAAGCCATTTTTCTTCCGTTTAAAGAGCGGTAACGGACAAACGATAGCTTGCACGAACTTTTCGAAACCGTCTTTGTAGAGCTGGATAATGAGCACTTATTTAGACACAAAGATGCTTTGAAACGTGCAGCGGTTCAAGAGTACATGCCTGACATCAAATGGAATGCAGACAGACGGACGGACGGACAGCTTTTCAGTCTTATAATATAGAAGATGAGAACTAATAATTAAGTTTATGTGGCCTAAGCACTAGCTTATGACCATGCAAAATATTTAGGGATTTACTATAAAATTTAATAGTACCATTTTATGCTTGGTCCCTAAATTATCATTATGATATGCTAGTGTTATTATTACTGTACAGCATGGGTTATTTTTAAAGCAAAAAAATTTATAAAAGATTTTAAATTTTGAAAAGTGCATATTTCAAAGTCAGGTGGATTTCCAATAAATGTGAAATTGTGTCAAATAATTGCATGGTTGCCAAAAACTGGCTTCTGATTAAATAATCCTCACCCTGATACAATGGAGAGAAGACTAGGAGGACTCTCGAGTGGAGCAAATTGTCATCATTTCAATTGTATTTTTGCTATAGCAGTTATTCTGGATTGGCTGACACTCTCAACCCACTGAGTTTCGTTTTGGCTCTAGGTGTATTGTTGCCTTCTCAAGGTGATCCTTTAAGACCTTTGTTTTTTGTTTAGGTTCTCTTACAGTTTATTGATTTTGTCAAGTTACATCTTTGGTATCTAGATAATGAGACTTTTATTCTTCTTTATTGCAGCTTTTGGCTTCTTTCTCCTTTTATGGTTCTCAATTTAGCCCTTATTTAAACCTGCTCAAGTGTAAAATACTCTGCATGGCCACCTGGTGACCCTTCACCAAATTTCCCACTACAGTGAAACCTCACTTAGTGGCCACCTCAGTAATGAGACTACCTCATTATAGTGTGGCCAGGTCCAGCAAGTCCAAACGTATTTTCCATTATATTACATTTATTTAATTTTCGTTAATAGGGCGACCTCATTATAAAGGCCAGTGGTCACATACCACTGGACCAAACTGGTAAAACTAATACAATGTTCCCTCAGTAAAGAGGCCAGCTGAGCAGGCAGTCAAGGTATCACTGCAAAAGTTGCTGCTCTTAAGTGCACATTTTAACTACTGAAAGCGGTACCCATTATTCTGGCAGTATACTTCATGCTTTTCCAGCCATTATGTCTCAAGTGTTGCTGGAATAATTGGTACATCATATGCTCCTACCTTTCTCTGTGATAATGATAAACTCTACATAGTACATTTAGTTAGATCAATTGTACACTGATGTTACAGTTGCTGGTTTGTTGAAAACCTCAATAAGGCCATTTTGTTTTATGACTGCATTAATAAGGTTTTCGGTAATAGGGCCACCTCAGTAATAGGGCCACTTATCATGGGTCCCATAGGTGGCTCTATTAACGAGGTTTCACTGTAGTATCAACTGAATGAGTGAGGGTTTGGAGTCCCTGTTTGAACTTTGGACAAGTTTTTTGATCAACTTTGTCCTGTCACCTAACCAAAGTTGTGGTTGCCAAGATATGTAGTTAGTATCGCCATCTAGGAGCACCCTTACGTTGAGCTTCATCTGTTATGCAGTTGCTTGTTTATGAAGCAGTAAGATCGTCCACCTTAACAATGCCCGTATGATTTTAAGGTACTGGACTTTGCAGTATGAAGACACTGATTTCCCTTCCCCAAGTTCTTGTTGTAATTGCACTTGTCATGAACCACGATAGTGGGTTAATAATAGGGATCACCCATGTGTTTTACAAAAATTCTAATAGAACACGTGCCTAAAAACCACATTGGAAAGCATCTTTCAACTCAAACCAAGCCTTTGGTGGTTTGTATAGGTGAAAAGAAATCAGTGTGTGTATCTGTGAAAAAAACTGAAATTTGCTGTTTTGTTGATATTCATAATATTGTTTCACAGGTCTAAAGCAAAAAGTTATCCACTTTCCCATGCTAAAAACTATACAGCTTAAGACCTATCAATAAACCCATATTCCACAGATCACCAGCCACCCTACACTTTGATAGTTTGCTTTGCCATTTCTGTAATGGAAACAGTTCCATAATGAAAGAAGCTGTATAACAATAAAGGATTCTGTTGTGTAAGCTCCTTTGAGTTTTGTTGTACCATTAGTCAAGGCTGAAGCAACACTCCTCACTGAGGACTTTCTGTCCATTTGAACATTGCGTGCTGCGTACTCCATGGATAATAATGCAATACGCAATATTCGAACGGACAGAAAATCTTTAGTACCCTTAGAAGATTGCGTATAGCGTGTCTGCATAGCTATTTGTTGGTGCCATATTGTCAGACCACATTGTGTAAACAACATAACCTCATGCTGAGCAGGCTTTGTTGCCAAACCATGGACAGGGGTAGTTGGAAAAGGCGGATATGGGCAGACACGGACATGGACATTTTCAAAATACACTTTACATCTACCTAACGTCTCTTCGCTTCTAGGCCCAGACATGGTTTTCGTGTAGCGCTTATCCATTTATAAGCGCATGTGCGGAGGATTGGTTAGCACGCTACAAGTATTATAGACGATGTACTGCTGTACAAGTGCTCTAGAAATCTAATGTAGTTATGCAATTGTAGAGATCCACCCTAGTTTTACTGTCGTAGGCCAGATCCAGGAGTTCTCAGCTTTCAGTATAAGGCACAGGCGCTTATACCTACTAAGGTCCTGGCTTGCGAGGCTAAGTTGGGACATGCCAGCTGAATCTCTGTGAGTATGCATTGGATTTCTATAGCGTGTGTACAACAGTATATGGTGTATGGTACTCTGTATCATGCTAGCCTATCCTCTGCACATGCGATTATAAATAGATAAGCGCTACTCGAAGTCGATCTCTGTGTCTGAAAGCGAAGACTACTGCATAGAACAATGTTAGGTATGAAAAATAACTGTTGTATAAATGTAAAAGTGTATTTTAAAAATGTCCGCGTCCGCGTCTGTGTCCGACCATACCCGCCTTTCCAACTACCCCATGGACAGGTTTCTATGTGTTGCCTCTACTATGTATCTGACTTTGTTATTGTGAATAATGTGTGCAGCAAGATTAGCTGCTCTACTAAAGACTAGCTACATACTGTAGAATGTGAAAATACAGCATGGTGTGTGTGCGTGTTGCACTGTGCATGTGTGTGAAAAACATTAGCTTTTTCTCTTCTGGTGACACTTATTCAGGCAGATGAGTCAGTGAAGCATTGACATCTAGTCAGAGCTCAATAGTAGCATCTTCCTTTACAATGTGAAGTATTCTGAGAAGCCTGCAAATATGCTCACTATGCAGTGAAGTATGCTACTTCATTTACCTGTGCATGGTCTTGTCTTCAACTATACATGTGGTAGAACTGCATTCTTCTTATAGTGTGTAATGTGGTAATGAATGCATTTTATGGTACTGGTAGATAGAGTTGGGTGATACTGAAAAAAGTGCATCACGATAATATAATGATGTACTTTAATAATTTCAACGATAATCATTATCATGATATTATACACATTAGAAAATCTACAGTGTATGTGTACAAGTTATCCATCCCATAAACTAGTTTGGCATATTTGGTCTGGTCTGTATCAATACTAGCACTTGTGTGAACTGCAAGAATAGATGCAGTACCAATCAGACTGCACCATTTTCAAAAATTGGTAAGGTTTCTCCCCAATGACTGTGACTTCTTACCATTCTTGGCAACAGCTTCTAGTTTTAATTGTATTCATGAGTGAGGTCATGACCTGTAGCAGGATATGGCAATCATGAATCTAATAATACTATTATATTCATAGAAGCACAAGAGCTGTTAACTACATTTCAGTTGTGCAAGTGCTATACAGACCAGATCCTCACACGCGAGGGTCTGACTATGCCAAACTACCCATAAACAACCCTTAAGCTACTAGTATTTTTTTAAAATTGTAAATTTAACAAGTTGATGTTGTGCTACTTCTAAAAACCAGGCGCCATGCAGCTAGCTAACTCATCTGGAATAACTATAGACAGTATATACTACTATGAATTAACCAACTATGTATTACTACTTTACAATAGGGTAGTTTTGAGTTGTGCAATAATATTATAAGCTAATTCTCGTATTTAGTAATTCATGAAATATTCGTAATTCGTTCAATTACATTGCTATGCACTGCTGAGGAAGCGTTTGTTAAACAAACCGCTTTTACCAACATGTTACGCACAAAACTATCTTCTAAACTGTTTTATAGTGTGACTAACGTGTTTTTTTCCCACGAATTCTCTTGACAAAGTCTCAAAGCTGCTCTTCATTTTCGTTCGCGTACGTAAGGGATACGCCCCCTTTCAACTCGAAGCGATAGGCTATTCCTGGTAGTGTACGAGGCCTGCACCGTTGTTTTTCAGTTGCTAAATGCCTGAAAACCTCAAGGGGAAGGTAGTCTGAGGAAAGTCACCACCACCTCAGAGCAAAGTTCACCTGTGCAGAAGTTTAATACAGGCTTCATTTCACTTTTACTTCTTACGTAAAAGCTGCTTTTACCGTTATTAAACGATTTTGCTCACGTGGGTGCGTACGGACAAACATAGATAGGTAGATAAGTACACACACACACTTTTACGAAAACAATTTCAGTAAACCAGGTGCACGCCCACAGCCGGCTGTGGGCGTGTGCCTGGTTTAAAAATGAAGTAGGGATCTATGCAACAAAAAGTAGTGAAACAAGAGATGAATGATGGTATTACAGCATAGCTCAGTGGGAAAGTCCCTACTTTGGCATTGAGCAAAATAATAGCTAATGTGCCAAAGTAGGGACTTTCCCACTGAGCTATGCTGTAATACCATCATTCATCTCTTGTTTCACTACTTTTTGTTGCAGAGATCCCTACTTCATTTTTAAAATTACAATTTTTTAAATACTAGTTTGTTTAGTTTTTGTTGTAGCACAGGTAGCTACAATGTAACTTGTGACTGTTCTATTAGAATATCATACATGACTGTTGTATTAGAGTATAATCTTGAGTCAGTCAAGAGGTGTGCAGCTAGCTAGACCAATAAGGGGTGAGGTCATTTTGTTTGCTGTTAAGTAACCAGCTAGATTGTTAAGGGATGTGGTCTCCGTACTCTATCGTTATTAGTCCACCTAGATCTTTAATTGATGGGTGTGGTCACGAACCTATCACGAACGGGATCCCAGTCGCGAACTTGCACATATCTAGTCTTATAGTAGTACCAGGACTGAAGTGCTTCTGAAATCCATCTCTGAAATAATTCTGTGGCATCTATATATGTTGCTGAAAGAAAGTGTAAATACGGAAAATTAATGCCTCAATATGGTTTCGTTGGATGAAGAAGAAGACAACCAGCCTGATTGAAGATAAAAGAAAAGACAAGGTGCAGAGGGCCTACACTTGTTGGAACCCCAAAAGACACATCCACTAGTGAGTTTGTTATTGTGGCATAAAATGGTGGCCATGTACTGCTTTGTTTGGCCTCTAGTCTTGCGACTGTGGTCAGTGAGTGAGGCAGTGAGACTAAAATTCGAGCTTTGGCAATTTTTAAAAATTCTATAACCGGCCACCTGTAAGTGTTTTGTTATATTTAATTCTGTTTTTAATACCATACCTGTTTCACTGCCCGTACAAAAGTCTCAATAGTAGCAGTGAAATTTATCCCGTATTTTACTGACAGCAGTGAAAAAGTTGTAATTGCAATTTCATTGGCTAGAATTTATGTTAACAATGTAGCGCCAATTAGTGTCGATGCGTGTTTAGTACATAGTGACAAATTGCGTACATAGCAAAGCTAATGCAGCATATGCAGCGAGTATGGTATTAACTGGGAATAGCATGGGTAGCAGTGAAATTTGGGATAAATACCACTCTTGTTGTATTGGAAATGGTAAATTTCACTCGGCTTCGCCTCGTGAAATTTATCCCCATTTCCAATACAACACTCATGATATTTATCCCAAATTTCACTGCTACCCATGCTATTACTAGTACATATATTATATGGACTAGTACTATTCCGTAAAGGTGATTTTTGTCGTGTAAAAATGTCTCTAGGATGATTTTTAAAGGCAGAATTTTGGGCGGCGCGCGAAATTTTCAGGGTGATCCCTACTTAAACGGTACTACCATACCATTTAATAAGCACTACATATGTAGCTATAGTATGCAAAGCAATGTGCACCACATTTCTAACATGAATGTACCTACGTATATACAGTACTACTACATATGAGTTACTGTATAAGTTTGTAATAATCATACATACAGTATATGTATATCAATCCTTACCCTTCATCAATACATCATAAATAACTCCATAATTTCCAATTTCTTGCAGTACCTCAAGAAATATAAATAAACAAGATGTGTCTTTTTGTCGAAGCTGTTCCACAATAATCTTGTTCCTGATGTAATCACATGGAGCATTGTTGATCATTTTGTGATCACTACTAGTTAATAATGATGCTAACAACAGTTTATTTGCCACCTCCATGGGGTGTAATGCTAGTAGAAGATCTTGGTAGTACTTCACAAGCAAGTCCAAAGGAGTTTCTAAGTAGTTTTTTTAAAACACAAACATACAAAGTTACATCTGGTACAGGTCATACTATCCAAAAGCTATGTAACTAAGTGATAATCTTCTAGCTTTACCCATTTCGCAGAGCAATCAAATGCTGCTTAGAAGTAGCATAGAGAATGATGTTATTATATTAGAGTAGTGATGATTACAGGGGCACCAAATGGCAGGACACGTATACGTAAGAAATCCACAGGTATATACATAAGAATACTATATCTGCCTTCCCTTTAAAAGGTGTCTGCAATCTGTATTACGGTACTATTACCCCCACTGGTAAGATTTGGCTATAATAGTCACCTCCATAATAATTCAAAGTGAATGACAAAAGCACTCTGCAAGCATTGATATCAGAGACACTGAAATGCTTACAAATAGTAAATGTGATGTAGATATTTAATTTTAGACAGTGATGGTTGAGTCTACGTACACAGTAGTCTGATAGAAACCTAATTAGGCTTGCTGACCTACGTATGTAGATGACACACTGACCTAAATGCCAATCTCAATGTGACCCACCCAAAGATGACTTGCTAATTAAAATATGGAGAATCAATCATCCCAAGTAATGTGGGGGAAGGGTGGACAAAGAACTGAAAAGTACATAAATCTAACAGCCATTCACCTATTCCTTTGCCTTATACCTATTACTCTACACCTCTTGATAAAATACCCTAATTGAATGGTCATTTTGGTGATGTTTTGGTTAATTGATGTTCAGATTAGCAGTATACATCTAAGTGGATTTCCATGGTGGAGAAAGGAATGGGTACAAAAGGGGACAAAGGTATCAATGTAAGTTCATGATACTGTAAGTGCATGCATTTTAGCTACTGTGCTAGCCTGTAATGTTCACCATAGTCAAGTTATGCTTGGTTGAAGGCATAACTTGGCTATGGTTAATGTGGACTTAATTATACCTAACCAATACTGCCAACATAGCAAGCCTTGGTTATCAATAGTTTTGGCAGAAAGTACAAACCTTCGTGAGATGAAGTCATCAAGACACAGGGAAATGTGTCGTTCGGCCAAGAAAGCTGGTACGTCACACTGTGTATATATATATTTACAGAAAATGTAATTTTCACACCTACATAGCTCTATGGTTCCTTCTCTGAAGCACAACATTTTTGCATTTTAGGTGTCTTCCAGGTAGGCCAAACAGCAAATTTGATTACATTAGCTCGAGCAACTTCCATAACGGCTGTTCACCTCATTTAATTTCTACTTTATAAAAGAAAATTCTAGCTAAAATCTACTCAATAGTAAAGTTTATCCACACAAAAATGTTCAGCCAAGCTATGAAAAAAGGTGCAGCCTTCAATACCCTGGATGAAAGAAGTTGTGAAATCAAAGGTGGCAGCCAAGAAATGGCTGCAATGATGTAAATGTTAATAATGCAGCAGCTTGGTTGTTTTTGTGTGGATACTACTATACAGTAACATCATATTGTCAATGCCTTTGTAGTGCTTTTAACAACAGATACCAACACCCAACAACAACAACAATAGACCATCATATGTTTATGTATAGCGGCATACGTACCTCTTACAGATGTCATAGGAGGCTCAATCTTGTAATTTTCAATTATTATGTATTTAATTCCAAGTTGTACAAACACTGCAGTGTTAGTGCAGGCAGCATGAAGTGCAGCACCAGTCAAACATGAGGGGATCAGAAATCCAATACATACACAACCTTTTCTATAAAACTTTTTAATGACTGAGTTGGACTGGACATAAAGAACTCTATGAGACAGAGCCACTGTAAACTTTTTCAGTTCTCCGAAAGTCATTCCTTCTTTTTTGACCAGCTTGGCAAATATAGTATCATACTTTTGTTGATGACAGTCAAATTTCATTACTCTAAATTTAAATTTTGTTATCTTTATGGTCTCTTTCACTTTGACATCATTGAATGTATCATTATAATTACTTACAGACTCTTGTAGACACTCATTTTCAGAGACATTTGCTAGGTATTCCAGCAGTCCTACATTCAAAAAGTTGCAATAAGTCAGGTTAGCAAGTCTTGAGAACAAATCATCCATTGAAGAGACATCAAAGTCATATTCTTCATGATGGTAAATCTTACAGTAGTTATTACACCACATTTTAACTGCTGCAACACTTGGCCGATATGGAGAAGGTCTTTGAAATTCTTCCAGAAATTTTCTCAATAATTTTCCAAATGCAATTTCTATACCCTGACTGACAGTGAATTCAATGGGACAAGAAGGTACATCTATAAAAGGCATATACACAATAATTTCTATATATGTAGTACGCGTCCAAGTAAAGCAGAGTTAACTGCGACAAAAAGTAGTGATATACCACAGTGCGGCCATGTGTGGGATTTCAAACCTTTTTGTTAGAATAAGCATACTGTCAATGTTGAAAACAGTAGCAGATCTAGGTGGGTTTCCATGGTTTTGACAGAAACTCCATTTAAATTTAGAATACAATGACATAATATTACGGTAAACAACTTTTCGTAGTGCAACACTGATTTAAATATAACTATAATTTTAGTGGCATGCAACTACAGTCAGCTAACATCCAATTTAGCTTTTAAATCCTTAGTAACACTTTACTTTTCATCTCGCATTGCATTAAAACGATCAAGATGCTCTAACAGAGCAGTCACAAAGCAGCTCTAATAAAGTAGTCAAAGTTACAGCTTAGTTACAACTTCTGCCTAGGATTGCATTGTGTTGTTACAGGAAGTTAAGCTGCTAGCTGCTTACAGACTTTACAATATAAAAACACTGCACTTGTAGAAATGTAACTGTTCTATTGGAGTGCGGATTGACTGCTCTATTAGCGTGTCTTGATCTACTTGACTAATTGAAGTGGAGGAGCCGCGCCACTGCCCATACTACAGTTAGTGTTGTAATTGACTATATCAAAAATAGTTTTTGTAGCGGCTTAAAATTTTGATAACAATATAAAAAACAATAATATTTTGTATCCAACATAACAATTAATAACAATAACAAGAATTCTAAAATCTTTTTTGTAACATTAGGAAAATTATTGCACTGGCAATGAATTTTTAACAATGCACTTTTGACTTAATTACAACAGAATATCAGACCATACATAAAGATCATATGTATGGGATGCTTAAGCGCAAGTTAAGCTTTATACACAAAAGTTGTATCAGTCATTAGCAGTTCGTTCAAAACAGTTAAACACTTACTGATCATGAATAACTTATTTAAATATTGGTTACACCTTCAAAATGTAATTGTAGGTAGTGGCAGATTGCCCCATGTATGCTTTGATTTGTTGGGCACAATACACTGTAACATTTTTCTCAACAATTAGACACGTGTCTAGCAAAATGTTCTAAACCCTACATGTCTTCAAAATCCACCTACATGTAGATCCTTGTGCTAAATTTCTACATAACATAATACTTTAAATATCAATGTATTATACACAGATACACAGTTCTCACACATTACATGTGAGACACACACACACATGCACTTGGTAGTTATCTCGTATCCAGTTTTCCATTGTGTATTCCAATTCATGACAAAACAGCTTCTCTCGTCATTAAAGTCCAAAATCAATGTAAAACATTTAAAATACCTGCCAATTTTATAGAATTTTGCACTTAGCACAGAAAAAATCTAATAGAAAAGGATGCCACTCTTGCATAAGTATGCATATCTCACTCATTTTAGCCTCAGAGTCAAACGTCACTTTATAGGTCAAGGTCTCTGAAAGTGTACACATATATGCACCTTAGAATCTGAAGCCATGCAGAGCAGAGTTTAACAAGGAAAATTACTATTAACACTGAAGCTACCTATTAGAGATTTCATATTACAAACTAATTCTTGCATGCCATAGTTATATATACAACAAAAAAAATTGCAGTAACAAATAACCATAGTACACAACAATAACAACTTTATGGGTTGACTTATTGTTAACAATTAATAACTATAACTAATTTAATTTTGGCACCCTACAATAACAATAACTTTAACTAAAATGAAAATTCCTTACAATTACAACACTAACTACAGTACTGAAGAATTGAAGGGTAGAGAAAATGGCAAGTAAGTCCAGAGATAATAGAGGGGCACGTAATTATCTGTCTTAAATAAATGCCATAAAAGTTTATATTACTTGTAAATAAGTGCACTAGAATATGCTGTGATCTTTCAGACGTGTTCAAAGGATCTTTGGCTGTTGTGAAGGTTGTCATTTCATGTTGCAGTGATTGAGACACAATTGGTGAGTTGCCGTGCATGTATTTGTGTTGTAAAAATTAATTGTAAAACGTAAGCAAAGTTCATTTAATTAGGGCATACCAAGACAACATGTATTTTACACAAAAATTATTGGACCAGGATGAAAATTTTACTGCTATATTTGGAGGTTGTCCGGAGATGACACTGTAGTGTCCCAGCGTTATCTTGATAATCCTTCACTAGTACAATGAAAATATGTCATTGTAGGGACAAAATTTCTTCTGACCTTATTAACCCTTAAACCCACAAAGAACTTTGGGGAATGCATGTTTACATAACATGGGCATGCATGGCAACACCAGGTGGGGTAACTTAATTCTTATAGCCTACAACTACACATTGGTTAAAAGTCTGTTCACTGGGCTATACTTGGAGAAGGTTAAATGAACACTGTAACTACAGTGACTTGTTTGTTCTGAACAACAGAGTTGCATTGTGTTCCAAAATTCTTGCCACGTGTTTAATTTCGATCGTGGGTTTACTCACGTGAGTCATATATGGCCTGATAGAACATCTAATGGTGAATCGAATGGAAGTTGTTGCAAGGTGATAGGAGCAACCACCATTGAGTTATGGACAATTTCATAAAGGGTTTGTTTGCATGTTTCCTTACCTAAAAGTTATTTACATGGCTAGTTTTGGCCTCACCGTTTAGTGTTACGGAAAAACCCTAGATATCATTTTAATTGTTGTTACATCACAAGCAGAATGCCGTAAATTGCATAGCCATAGGATGGATACTATGAAAGTTACAGTGCTTTGTGCAAAGCACGTGTATTTATTAAGTTTAAATCCAGTTTTCTGGATTATGCGGGTTTAAGGGTTTAGGAGATGGCTCACTATGTAGCCGCTTTGTATACACAGTTGGCACATGAGGGGATTTATATAATGGCCAGTTTGGACAGGTACCTCATTATGTATATAGGTTTTTCACTGTGTTTAAAGCCGTACTTAAAGGATATATGAAGCCAGAAGCATATAAGCATAGAAGATTTAACCATGCAATATTTATATAGTGCAACATTGTCTTACTTGGAACACCACAAATCCACAGACCAATTGGTGAGAATCATCTGCAATGCAGCTTTTCTTGTATTATTAACTAGCTACTATATTTAGTAATGGATTTTTAGTGTGTGGCAGCGTGTGAGCTAGACTGGCAGCAAGAGGGCAAGTGTTGCTAACCAACCTGTTAGTAAATGCTAAAAATGTTGATCCACATAGTCATTACAGATGGAACATTTCAAGTTGGCTACAATGGCTGGCAGCCCAGAGTATAAGAATTTTCTCCTTCAGTGCTTGCAAGCTCCTGATGAAGCAAATCACATGTAAAAATAAATTACAGTGGAACCTGTCCATTGCCACCTTTGCTCAATATATATGTAGGTGGCAGTGTATAAATTCTTACTAAAGGGATTTGGAATTAGCCTTTCTAGAGAGGTTGTCTTTCTATACTGGTGGCCATTAAGACAGGTTTCACTGCAACAAGCTTGGCTGTTCTGATGGAGTGTACATACTAGAGATGCAACAATATGCTGCTCTTTGTGTCATTTGATATATTGCTGCATTGTGATGTAATGCCTGAATGGAGACTATGTATCGATACTGTTGCAACTCTAGTACATACTTATGTGAACCACACCCAGTTATCAAGAATGTGTGTTAAGTGTCTAGACATACTGGAGCCACACCCACTCATCTGTATTCTGCAAATGGAGTCACACATTGTTGTCAGTAGACTACTCCCAGCTATTGATCATTGCTTATCTATGTTTCGAGAAGCACCATGAATATGCCATCATGTGAGACCTGCTACTGTGGTAGAATCTGCTGGGCCAAACTGGAGAAGTAGAAACATTGTTTTCATAGCAGTTATATCACAGACAGTTGTACGTTATTTTTGTGTATCTAAAATCTGTTGGGTATTCATGTGTCCTGTGTATGCTGTAACTGCATATGTATATGTACATACTTGTACCCATATCATTTGTGTGGGGTTGCCTTTACAGGCTATAAGTGATTTGCATCATTACAGCTCTAAATGCTTGGTGTAAGATGGCATAGTTTTTTTGCACACTTTTTTATGGCTACATGTATTGATTAGCTACATGTATTGATTAGCTATACTTACTATTCACACACAGCCCATTTCAATAACCGGTGACCGCAGTTGTGTGTCATTCTTTAAATTCTTCAAGCTGTGCTCTCAGAGAGCAAATTACGTGGGGGAGACTAAATTCAAATTTCAAACTAGCCATTCTCAAAAACATAATATTATGTAACAATATCAACGAAACTTTTAGAACAATTTAAAGACACATTCCCTACATGCCAAGCGAGTATTGCAAAAACAACAATATGGGCTTTGTATTTTGCCTCTAGGTCGACTGAGGGTGACTGAAACTTTGTTTGGTGCTAAAATTACGACTGTAGGGTAATAATGTATGGCAAAATCGATGATGTGAATCTTGAGGCGATTAAGAGAATGTGGAAGCGATAGCAGGGCAATCAATGTTCCGAATGCACAAAGGAACACATGGCATACATCTGCGGTTGCGTCTATCCGCATGCGATAAAAATTTTTAAAAAAAATCCCCTTTGATGTCAGCAATCTCGATCTCAAAACAGTCGACATGGATTTGCTTCACTGTTTGTGTAGTAGTTACTAGTGACACGATGAGTTTAACTATAGAGTTTCAGAGGGATAGCATAAATGACGGTGAGTTACAGGCAGGCTGAATCTGACATTCGTTCCTGTAAAATCCTCACGTGTAGTGGTCGTGCCATTTATTGTCTGCGGCATACGTTTCTGCTTTACTGGCCGCACAATATAAATCCACGCAAAAGCAGCCAAGCTGTATAAACAGGGTGCGGCCTTCAAAAAGCCTGGTGAAAAAGTTGTGAAATCATAGGTGACGGGCCATGAAATAGCTGCAATGATGTGGATGATAATAAATTTTAATAATGACTTTGTGCACTAATAAATTTATTATCATCAACATTATTGCAGAATTTGCAGCCATTTCATGCCTTGATATCACAACTTTTTAAAACCCAGGTTTTGAAAGCCGCACCCTTTTTATACAGCTTGGATGTTATTGCATGGATTTCATTTCTTTTTGCATTTTAAATATATACCTAAAGCCAGCCATAAACTAGCTTGGGGTTTGTTTTTACACAAATCATTATCAGAAAATGATATAAAACAATCTAGTACTCTACCAATACAGAAAAATACCTACCAATCAAAAACCAAAGCCAATTTATATTGTGCTTGCTTGAATGCTTGTTCATGGCTATATAAAGTTGTAATATTGTGCCTGCATTTGGCAATAGTGTTTTATAACAAAGTAAATTCCTTCCAAGCTATTAAGATTTTGTAGTGATTGTTCTATTAGAGTATCTCAATTTTTCATGCAAAACGTGATAAGTTACAATTGCTCAATTTTTACAAAGCAAATCATGCACCCTTTATGCTAGAATACAATCCACAGCCTGTTGTCACAAGCTGCACTTATTATGGTGACGACGATTGACCTGCGATTGGTGCAAGTAGGTCTTAATAGTAGTGTACTATACCACCAATTTGTACCAAAATGGCTATAATATCAGCTTTGATTTGATGGAATGCTAGAAAAGTTAGTATTGTATTACAAAGTTTAGTTGATTACTTTTGTAATGCTCTAATAGAGCGCACATTTTTTAAAGAGGATTTCTAATAGAACACACATACGTAGAATGTTCTAGAACAATCTAGATTTTCCATTGGTAGATCTACAAAATTATGAACTTTTACTACTGAGTACTAGAATTTTCATTTACAAAGTATAAGATGATCAGCAGTGATAGCAGTGGCTCAATGGCTAAGGATTTGGGTGTTCAGTATGGAGGTCCCTGGTTTGAACTCTGGTAAGTTTTTCTCTCGACATTTTCGTGTACTTTTTTACCCTGTAGTGACTGTTCTATTAGAGTATTTTGACCCTGCGATTTACAGTTGTTTGGTTTTTGTCTTGTAACTCTGTAGCTGTCAATGCGATTTCTTATTTACACCACAAAAGGTTTGAGCTATGATGATTGACCTATGCACATACTGATTTATAAGTTATCATAAACAGTTTAACCTGTAGGCGTGACAACAAGTCAGCCTTTTAAAATGCAAATAATCGTCCATAGCTCTATGACTATTAATCAGATTTTCACCAAGTTGGTATGTGATTGTGCGAAGTGTACTATAGCTCAAGAAAATCGAGCTACGCATTTGAACTTTATAATGGTTTTTGTAAAGTGTGTGAAGACAATAATATCTAATCCAAAACAGCCAAGCTGTAAAAAAAGTGTGCGGCCCTTGAAAAGGCTATGGTGAAAAAAGATGTGAAATCCAAGGTGGCGGCCAAGAAATGGCTGTGATGGTAGGTTAATGGTAAAAATTTTAACAATGACAATTCAGGTAAATTTTGTGAAGCGGCACAAAAATTCACCTGAATTGTCGTTATTAAAATTTTTACCATTAACCTACCATCACAGCCATTTCTTGGCCGCCACCTTGGATTTCACATCTTTTTTCACCATAGCCTTTTCAAGGGCCGCACACTTTTTTTACAGCTTGGCTGTTTTGGATTAGATTTCATTTCTTTTTGTATTTGTATACCCCAAAGCCGGCCTATGGCCAGCTTTGGGACTTTTTTAACCTATGTTTTATTTCTTTACTACAGGAAGAAGAAAAGATGAAGTAGATGTACTTTAAATATTTTATCAGTAAATGTACAAATTATATATATAATACATATGGGACCGGATTTGTGAAAAGGGGCCTTCCACACACATCCAATTTGCCAACTTTGACAATTGATAACTTCAGAATGGAAAGAGCTATTGCCTTGAAATTTGGGCAGTGGTAATTTCTTTGCAGCTGAACTCTCCACATGATGATTTCTTTGTAGCTGAACTCTCTACAAGGTAATTTCTTCTAGCTGATCTCTCTACAGGGAGATTTGTTTGTAGCTGAACTATCTACAAGGTAACTTCTTCTAGCTGATCTCTCTACAGGGTGATTTGTTCGTAGCTGAATTCTGTACAGGTGATTTGTTTGCAGCTGAGCTCTTTACAAAATGGTTTCTTTGTAGCTGAACTCTTTACAAAGTAACTTCTTCTAACTGATCTTTCTACAGGGTGATTTGTTTGTAGCTGAACTATCTACAATGTAATTTCTTCTAGCTGATCTCTCTACAGGGTGATTTGTTTGTAGCTGATTTCTGTACAGGTGATTTGTTTGCAGCTGAGCTCTTTACAGAATGGTTTCTTTGTAGCTGAACTCTCTACAAAGTAACTTCTTCTAACTGATCTTTCTACAGGGTGATTTGTTTGTAGCTGAACTATCTACAAGGTAATTTCTTCTAGCTGATCTCTCTACAGGGTGATTTGTTTGTAGCTGAATTCTGTACAGGTGATTTGTTTGCAGCCGAGCTCTTTACAGAATGGTTTCTTTGTAGCTGAACTCTCTAAAAGGTAACTTCTTCTAACTGATCTTTCTACAGGGCAATTTGTTTGTGGCAGAATTTTATACAGGGTGATTTCTTTGCAGCTGAACTCTCTACATGGTGGTTTCTTTGTAGCTGAACTCTCTACAAAGTAATTTCTTCTAGCTGATCTCTCTACAGGGTGATTTGTTTGTAGCTGAATTCTGTACAGGTGATTTGTTTGCAGCTGAGCTCTTTAAATAATAGTTTCTTTGTAGCTGAACTCTCTACAAGGTAACTTTTCTAGCTGATGTCTCTACAAGGTGGCTAGTTTGTAGCTGAACTCTCTACATGGTGGTTTCTTTGTAACTGAACTTTCTACAAGGTGACTTCTTCTAGCTGATTTTTCAATAGGATGATTTGTTTGTAGCTTCACTATCTACAAGGTAACTTCTTCTAGCTGATCTCTCTACAGGGAGATTTGTTTGTAGCTGAACTCTCTACAGGTGATTTGTTTGAAGTTGAACTTTCTAAATGATGGTTTCTTTGTAGCTGAACTCTCTACAAGTTAACTTCTTCTAGCTGATCTCTCTACAGGGTGATTTGTTTGTAGCTGAATTCTGTACAGGTGATTTGTTTGCAGCTGAGCTCTTTACAGAATGGTTTCTTTGTAGCTGAACTCTCTACAAGGTAACTTTTCTAGCTGATGTCTCTACAAGGTGGGTAGTTTGTAGCTGAACTCTCTACATGGTGGTTTCTTTGTAACTGAACTTTCTACAAGGTGACTTCTTCTAGCTGATCTTTCAATAGGGTGATTTGTTTGTAGCTGAACTATCTACAAGGTAATTTCTTCTAGCTGATCTCTCTACAGGGTGATTTGTTTGTAGCTGAATTCTGTACAGGTGATTTGTTTGCAGCTGAGCTCTTTACAGAATGGTTTCTTTGTAGCTGAACTCTCTACAAGGTAACTTTTCTAGCTGATGTCTCTACAAGGTGGGTAGTTTGTAGCTGAACTCTCTACATGGTGGTTTCTTTGTAACTGAACTTTCTACAAGGTGACTTCTTCTAGCTGATCTTTCAATAGGGTGATTTGTTTGTAGCTGAACTATCTACAAGGTAATTTCTTCTAGCTGATCTCTCTACAGGGTGATTTGTTTGTAGCTGAATTCTGTACAGGTGATTTGTTTGCAGCTGAGCTCTTTACAGAATGGTTTCTTTGTAGCTGAACTCTCTACAAGGTAACTTTTCTAGCTGATGTCTCTACAAGGTGGGTAGTTTGTAGCTGAACTCTCTACATGGTGGTTTCTTTGTAGCTGAACTCTCTAAAAGGTAACTTCTTCTAACTGATCTCTCTATACAGGGCAATTTGTTTGTGGCAGAAGTTTCTACAGGGTGATTTCTTTGCAGCTGAACTCTCTACATGGTGGTTTCTTTGTAGCTGAACTCTCTACAAGGTAACTTCTTCTAGCTGATCTCTCTACAGGGTGATTTGTTTGTAACTGAACGATCTACAAGGTAACTTCTTCTAGCTGATCTCTCTACAGGGTGGTTTCTTTGTAGCTGAACTCTCTAAAAGGTAACTTCATCTAACTGATCTTTCTACAGGGCAATTTGTTTGTGGCTGTATTTTCTACAGGGTGATTTGTTTGCAGCTGAACTCTCTACATGGTGGTTTCTTTGTAGCTGAACTCTCTACAAAGTAATTTCTTCTAGTTGATCTCTCTACAGGGTGATTTGTTTGTAGCTGAATTCTGTACAGGTGATTTGTTTGCAGCTGAGCTCTTTACAGAATGGTTTCTTTGTAGCTGAACTCTCTACAAGGTAACTTCTTCTAACTGATCTTTCTACAGGGCAATTTGTTCGTGGCAGAATTTTATACAGGGTGATTTCTTTGCAGCTGAACTCTCTACATGGTGGTTTCTTTGTAGCTGAACTCTCTACAAGGTAACTTCTTCTAGCTGATCTCTATACAGGGTGATTTGTTTGTAGCTGAACTCTCTACCAGTGAACTTCTTCTAGCTGATCTCTCTACATGGTGATTTGTTTGTAGCTGAATTCTATATAGGTGATTTGTTTGCAGCTGAGCTCTTTAAATAATGGTTTCTTTGTAGCTGAACTCTCTCAAGGTAACTTCTTCTAGCTGATGTCTTTACAGGGTCACTAGTTTGTAGCTGAATTCTCTACATGGTGGTTTCTTTGTAACTGAACTCTCTACAAGGTAACTTTTTTTAGCTCATCTTTCTACAGGGTGATTTATTTGTAGCTGAATTCTTTACAGGTGATTTGTTTGCAGCTGAGCTCTTTAAAGAATGGTTTCTTTGTAGCTGAACTATCTACAAGGTAACTTCTTCTAGCTGAAGTCTCTACAAGGTCACTAGTTTGTAGCTGAGCTCTCTACATGGTGGTTTTTTTGTAACTGAACTCTCTACAAGGTGACCTCTTCTAGCTGATCTTTCTACAGGGTGATTTGTTTGAAGCTGAACTCTCTACAAGGTAACTTCTTCTAGCTGATCTCTCTACAGGGAGATTTGTTTGTAGCTGAACTCTCTACATGATGGTTTCTTTGTAGCTGAACTATCAACAAGGTAACTTCTTCTAGCTGATCTCTCTACAGGGTGATTTGTTTGTAGCTGAATTCTGTACAGGTGATTTGTTTGCAGCTGAGCTCTTTACAGAATGGTTTCTATGTAGCTGAACTCTTTACAAGGTAACTTCTTCTAGCTGATGTCTCTACAGGGTCACTAGTTTGTAAATGAATTCTCTACATGGTAGTTTCTTTGTAACTGAACTCTCTACGAGGTAACTTCTTCTAGCTGATCTTTCTATAGGGTGACTTGTTTGTAAACGAATTCTCTACATGGTGGTTTCTTTGTATCTGAACTCTCTACATTGTGGTTTCTTTGTAGCTGAACTCTACAAGGTGATTTCTTCTAGCTGAATTATCTCTTTCTATAGTTGCATGAATTCCCTACAAGGTAACTTCTTCTAGCTGATCTCTCTACATGCAGGGTGAATTGTTTGTGGCTGATCTCTCTACAGGGTGGCTTGTTTGTAGCTGATCTCTATACAGGTTACTTGTTTCTAGCTGATCTCTTGAATTCTCTTCGGGTGACTGCTCTATTAGGATGACTGCTCTATTAGGAAGACTGCTCTATTAGAGTATCTCGATCTCGCACTTGCTACACTAAGTTGGATTTCGTGTTATAACTCCGTGGTTTTAAGTCTGATTCTTCTACACCATTGAAGAGCCTTTCTAAGATGATAACTCCATCTGTACAGCGATTTTCAAAGCATTACCCCAAGCGGTTTACCTGGTAGGCGTGGCAAGCAGTCGTTTTTTATTAGCTAATCTCGATTGCATAATTGTTACACACTGTTGGTTTTTTCGTTGTATCTTCCTGGTTTTTAGCTCGATTTCTTTCAAACCACAAAAGGTTTGAGGTTCAATAGTTAACTTATTCACCCACCGATTTTCAGCTTCTTCTCATACGCGGTTTACCCTGTAGGCGTGACAACATATTGGTGTTAATTTTCGTGAATAATCGCTCATAACTCTTTGCCTGTTTATTGTATTCCAGCCAAAGTTGGTACAGAGATGCGTCTTTATATCCCCCTTCTGTGTGCCAAATTTCAAGGCAATCGGATATGGCGTGCGAGTTTTATAGCAGTTTTTGTAAGTGTGCGACAAGAAAAAGAAAAATAAGAAGAAGAAAAAAAACGAAGAAACTGAGCCAATTTTTGAAGTCGCATATCTCGGAAACGCGCAAAGCGATTTCGCTCAAATTTGGAATGTGGAGTGCTGCAGTTGGGGGGCATGTCCACAGCAAAAATCGTCTTGTTTCATCAAGGAAGCACAGAGCTACGGAGGTGCGAAAATTGCGTTTTCTTTCTTCCTGTCAATATACTCACGGGTGTTACGCGCCGGCTTCTTGGGCCGCACGACACACTACCGTGTGTCTTGATAAGCTTCTGAGCCCCCTAAACGAGGAAAAAAATGAAGAAATTAAGCCAAGCTTTGAAGGCTTATATTTCACGATTACATTAGGCAATGATGCTCAAATTTGGTATGCAGGGTGGAGGGCGTTTGCAGTATAAAAATGATTCCAATTCGAGAAGGAAACACGGAACTACATGTGTGAAAACCACATTTTGTTTCTTCCTGTAAATATATTCGGTGTGGCGTGCCAGCTTTCTTGGCCGCACAACACACTACCACGTGTTTTGATCACTATATGCAAATGTTTTTTAGTACAGTGTACATAAATGTTTCTTAGTACAGTGTACATGCAGAAAACAGTTATGCCACTAAAAGGCTCAGAAAGTTGCTATTCTACACTTTGCCATTCTTCGTTCAGCATAATAACAGATGAACAAACTATATAGTCAAGGGTATAGCCAGGGGAGGGTTGGATGCTTCGGACAAACCCCCTTCAGAGGTACAAACCTTTAAAATTAAAATCACACCAAGCTTACAGCCCTGGAGCTCAGTCTCCAGTAGCTACTTGCACGGGATGTCTATGCACCACTCAGGCACTTCAAGTCTTGTACAGGTAAATCTTCCTGGGGCAGGGCTAGTAGCCCACAGGAGGACTATACCAGCCTCATATTGAGAGAGGCCATGGAACCTGAAGTTCCACAATGACCCCAACACCGCTAAGCAAGACAAGGACAGTTGGGCATTTGCTTCCTCAGGTACCCATTGATGTAATGATGTTACAGCTATGTGGGGCCACTTCCTACTGGTACAGCTCAGCTACTTTTGAGGGTCACATTGAATCATTGATGAATCAAGTATTGCATCACATGATCAATTGCACATGTGGTACATGGTGGAAATGGCGCGAAGGACTATTGGTTGAGACTTTTTACAGGTAGCAGCTCGATAAACTTGAGTGGTACATGTAACATGTCAGGTTAGCACAAACTGTGCATAGCTGATATATATTTACATGATGAATGCTTTGTTTATTTGTCACATGTTGTGGGTACATCATATCTCAAATATATTGGAGTACAAGCCAAGTCTGAAATTACTGTCCATCAACAGGAGGACCGATAATAACGTTTACACTCAGAAGAAAGTATTGCCAACAAGTGTGGAGGGCTCCCGTGTGCTAGGAAGTTGAAGTTGGCTGTCAGTATGTTGTCTGGAAGTGAAGATTAGTTAGTATAACTGTAGGTTAATAGTGCCTATAAGCTAATAAACAGCAGTGTGCAGGTTTTATCTAGTTAGATGAACAAACAGCACCTTTTAATGTTACTGCCTAAGGGCACATTTTGTGCATGTCCAAACATGTTCCAGGGGAAGCACCCAGGCCTCCCCCCAAAGACATTCCACTTCAAATCCGAACCCCTTCCACCTAGACAGTGACAGACTCAATGTCAATAGTTTCATATTAGAGGTGCACGCAATACTGCAATGTAGAATTGAAATTAAAACTAAATGGCTATACAAGAAATACAACGTTTTAGGTTAGATATTGATATCACATGAACAACAGATAGAACCACAAGCACTGAGAGCAACCAAACCAATTACTCTATAATTGAACAGCTAACTACTCTAATAAAATAAGCTTAAAACACTCTTATAGATATACCATGTCTATGCCACTTCGTTACCTCCAACAAAATATTCACTACAGATGTAAGTGTCTGCAGGTGAGTTAAAACATTTCCTGTTAATTGGACTTGACCATAATCTTCACTTCTCTCTTCATAAAACAGAGCAAAGCAAAGCCTCCTGTAACTGTGCAAAATATAGCTACTGCTGTCTAGCAAACCAGCACTCAGGCCACCAGGTCCCCATTATACAGCTGAGCTTGTGTGTGTATGTACTTTCAAGGTATAAGAATACAGGATTTCCCATAGATATACATGCATGGGCCAGAAAAAAAGATAACACATATGGAAAATGATGATTGTTCTATTAGAGTATAATCAGATACTTCAACTGTCACGCATTATGCGTGAGACACATGCATCGGATTGCTGCCTCACGTATGGTTTTCCATCTCACGCATTGCAAATTAAGCTCCCACGTAATTAATTCACTTCATACCTCTTGGCAAAGCACTAAACAGTGCTCTAATGGCTGAAAATGGAGATGTAAAACTGAAATTAGCCAAAGTAGCAAATTTTGCAATGTTTATAGGAATTTTTCTACTAAGAGGAGACCTCACTCATTTTAACCTCAGGTCTTACTCCAAGTGTACTTCAGGCCACTCCAAATAAATTCTCTGTTTCCTGTCCACCGTCCGCATCTGGTTACTGTCAGCTCTAAATATTCCATTATTCCGTATTCCCGGTTATTCTTGCATACTGACAGGCTCAGTAAAGCTCACGTGTCAGCAGTGCTATCAAGTCAGCACAAACTTCACATTTGTGTTATTTTTGCAACTTAACTTTAAAAAAGGAAGGATCAAGCTTAAGCATGCTTTTATGCAGCTTTTTATGGTTGTGCCAGGCAAATATTGGCTTGAAAAGCTGCCAATCTTATAATGAAATAATGGAAATGGACTGCCCGCCCGCATGCAAATATGCTTGAGTCCAGGACGGGAAACAGAGAATTTATTTGGAGTGGCCTTACAGGTTGAGGTCTCTGCATCAATACACATTTAACTTACCATTGGATGAAGTTGAAGAGTGATCAACTGGTCCACATAAAGCTTTCTTGATTTTATTGGCTAAAGACTTGACTACAACATCATCGCTTCTTCCCATAACAGTCAGCATTTCGTTAAGCTGAGTATATTCACCAACCTGTATACTACGACAGATCACATTATCTAGGAAATATTTTATCTTAGGCCACTCCAAGTCATACCTTAGTTTCTGGTCACTCCCAAGCCTACAAATGGATGCGGGCGGGCGGATGATCAGGACTTCAGGACTATAGACTCTACTGTGACAATATACTGTATGGTATTATTATTTGCTCAATTTAGCAAATTCATGTTGATTTTATACTTAACCAACAACATAAGTAGTTGTGCTTCGGCAAAAAATGCACTAGGAAAGTTGTTGATGGATCATGGCTAGCTATACACTGATGTATAGCATTTAAGTATATATTTATTTATTTATTTAGAATATACTATAGGAAATGTTTTGCTCATGTAGCTATTATGCTTTCCAAGTGAAATAAATGTCTCATTAGCTATGTCAGGAAAGTATTACTATATGACTTATAGCTAAGTTGTTCAAATGATCATGATATACAATGAAATTTAACTTCTATTTTCACATCAGAAATTCTTCATTCAAATGTAAAGTCTTAGCCCACTAGCTATGTGTTTCCAGCCTTCTATTCAGTAACCTTGAGAAAAGTAACTGTCAAAGTTTTGAGTCATTGAGTGCTCCAGACTACTGTTTTTTAGTGATCATCTGGGAATGTTTAAACTATAAGGGTTTCTACTTGCCAATCTAATTTTAGTTATGGAAAAGTTTAAGTTTAAGCTCACCGAATGTTGCCGGCTTTCCATACCCCTGTAGTGTTCAGTGATAAGGAATTAGACTAATCATTAGAGGACTACATTTGAATTATAAAGTTAAAGCTATGGCCCATCTGCATGGACTAGTAGTTAATGCTACTGAAATTACTTTGGTTACAGAAGCTTTAGTAACAGTTATAATCTGAACAGCTATATAATCAAGGACAAAACTAGCTATAGTTAGAAACATTTTATTAGTGTGGCATATATACCTAATATATACCTAATATTAGAGTTAAGAGTAGTGTGACTGCTCTATTGGAATCCATGAATGCTCTATTAGAGTATATCGATCTTTTGCAGTAAAAAATAAGTGTCTTGCTGGGTCACGTGCACTTAAGCACCTGTAATATTAATAATAGTCCTCATAAACTAGGGTTTCAGGTTTACCATGCGGGCGGGTGACCAGAAACTAAGGTTTGACTTGGTGTGGCCTTATCTCTCTCATTCGAGTAATAGTCAATTGTGGTCTTTTGATGGTCAGAAAGTAGTTCTCGATGATAAAAATCCAAAACCAAACCTTCAACGGGTAAAACTATTAGCAGCTTGGGATAAAACTTCCTGTAAACTCTTTGTACTTCTTCTTCTGTGTACTCCATCAATTGTGATTATTTACGGACTAGCAGAAAGACTGAGACAAGCTTTGACTGAGAGAAGAACACTCGTACACTACACCCCAAAATTTGTGTATCACGTAAATTATGGTGTGTCGTTAATTGGAATTAACCCTGTTGCTTTCGACTGTTTCGAGGGTAATGCTTGAACTTGTCCCGGGGCTCGACTTGTCCTAGGAGCAATATGGCTATTACGAAGTGCCTTCGTCTAATAAAGGATTCTCGGGATGATAGTGAAATGTTTGCTGCACTACTGGTAGTAGCGCGGAAACTTGTGAAACTGTCTGATCAGCTCACTGACCCAGCAAGGAAGAGTATTTTTGACACGATCGGGTTCGCCTTTATCAGCAGATTACTAATAACGAGTAATCCAGATGTAGCGGCCTCTGGTAGTGTACCGCAAGACAACCCGTATATAAAGTTAGCAGTGCTTGTTATTATACTGACAAAGAACTTGTCAGTAGCACATTCAGAAATGATCAACAAGATTACAACTTTTGTGGAGATAGTGAACAGCTTTCCATCAGTCTCAGTAGAAATGTTTGGTGACGTCCTCCAATGTAAGTTGATGTACAGGAATTGAAGGCCTACTTGCTCTAATGTTGCAGGTGTAACTGAATCACTTAAGATTTGGTGTAGCATATGTTGCCAGTAGTGTTGTGTGATATGGCAAATTTTGTATATTGCCTATCACGATTATTGTTCTCTTTTATCACGTTACGATAAATTATTGCAATATACAAATTGCATGAAGTCATGGTAACAAATTGCTAGTATTTGAGTATAAATAGTCCCTAACGTGCACTTTCCTCTGCAAGTAAGTCTGTTATAAAAATATTAATACTGTCTTGAACATCATTTTCTGATGAAATTGCTACACCATCATATTTCACGATATAACGATATAAATTTTTATAACAATTATGATATAAAAATCAATATATCACGATAATCAATATATTGCACATCACTAGAAGCCAGGATCTGAAAAGGCTTATGAGGTTTTAGTCAAACTACTAGGTGAAGTACAGCAGAGCATACCTGTATTTCAAAAACCATTGACATCACTGTTAAATCTTATCTGCTATGTGTTTAAATCTTCACATTCAAGTTTGAGCTAGCAAAGAGTTTGTATAACATCTTACGACTAATGGATCTCAGTGTACTTGAGTGCTTCACTGGTTACCAATGGCTTGAGGACATTTTCAGTAGCAAGGTTATGGTAGATCAGAGAAAGTCAAATCTTTGTCATCTCTGGTGTGTAGTTGTGTTGGCTTACAATAGACAATAATATTGTTAGTGATAAGACTAATACTGGACAGTGTGATGCAAAATTTCTTCAACTGTTTATTCATTTGTGTGAAGTAGAAATACATGTCATACTCAATAATTCAATAACAGAGATAAACAATGACTCAAGAGTTTCTTTCAGCTTGTTATTCTGTAATTGAAATGACAATTGTTTACCTTGCTAAGGTGTGTGATGAAAATGTGATTTCTGAAGCAGATATGGTCAAGTTACATCAGGTATTAAGCAGGACATTGTAAGTTGTTGTGAAGTTTCTAGAACAATGCTCCACATTAGATGACATTTCCACCCTATTATCTCCACTGATGTTAGCCACAGTATGGGTCTTGGGTGCCTGGCTTGCTGAAGATGATGTATCATTGCTTCCTGAGGTATGCAAGGTGTTACCATTTGTGTTGGATCTTGCTTTAACCGATCATCGTCATAACCATCAACTTGAACTAAACCCTGATGTGCAGTCTTCCTCAGTACAGTGTCCTTATATAATACAGTTTATATTACCAGGTCTCATTCGTCTGATGATGAAGGGAAAAGTGATAGTATAGTACATAAAACCCGTCATAAAGTCATTTTGGAGTACATGTTTAACAGAAATGAAACTGGAGATGGAGTGGAAGCCAAACTATGTATGTGTTGGAGCATTTATCAGAACATTTGCATAGGAGAGAGAAAAGTCTTGACTGAAGATAAGTCATTTGATGAACTATTCTGGAGTTTAATTCCTTGTCCATTTAAAGGTTTTTCCTTGAAGCTGAAGACCAACATGTATTATGTCTTATTGGTGGTAGCTAGTACTTGTCGAGATAATATCTTACTTATGCTCACAACTGGATGACACTACTTTCACTGCCATTATAAACTACATCATCTCAGCCCTGCATAATTGTGTTCCTCTACATAAAGCGCCAGAACATTTTGTTACTGCTGACCGGGATGAGGTGTTTGAAATTTGGATGATTTGTGCCCAGGAGCTAACAGCTGCTAAAGAAGGGAGTGCCTAAGGTACATAAGATTATATTGGAGAATAAACAGTATGGTAAAATATCTGGGCCATTGTGACACTTCAAGAAACATATGTAACGGACAAACATTAACATGAATATCTGTTTGTATTGTTACTTTGTGCAGTTTGGAAACTCTTAAATCCTTATGTTTGGACAAAGTATAAAAACTGCACAGATAATGCTACATCTTTTTTTCTATGTTTCTGAGGTTACTGTGGAGTTGCAGTATCAGTGTGTATATGTGTGCAAATTGTATGTATTGGGCATAGTATACTGTTACTTTTGTACTTGATATTTTCAGGATGTACAACTACTAAGTAAATAAAAGTGAAACATGTATTGCCTATTGTTCATAGTGAACTGTAAATGTTGACCTCAGAGGGCTTGCAAATTGATATATTCTGCTGCTTGAAACCTACAGTACAGTCACCATATTTCATCCATGTATAGGCACAGGCATTTATTTCATATATAGACATGATTTTTAACTCTAACCACTTTTTGACATCCCAGCTTTTAAATGGACCCACTGACAAAATCATGTTACCTTACAGCTGGAATCTGCAAAGAAGTTACAGGAAGCCTGTGAAGCATATTCATTTAATTGATTGTGGCCTTTTCTTTCAGTAGTAGTAATATTGGCTGTTCCAATTGCTATATTATTTACTTGGTTAAATGCCACACATGTGCACCTCAAATAGTTGCTGCATAAATGCAACCCTTGAATAAGCACTGGGGCTAGCACTATTATTTGGATATGTGTAGTCTATTGGGATTACAGTAATATCATGGATTAATCATGTCACTTGTATTGACCACAATACTAGATGTATGTATGTACATAGTAATATGTATATGCCTTAACAACTAGAGCTTCGCACAGACAAATCAATTTTATTAAGTAGAGTTGATGTGTGAAGTGTACTTTATAGACCACCAAGAGTAAGCCCCCTCCCAGAGCAGCTGGCATAATTCTGATCCAGCACTCCAGATTCTCTGCCAGAACTCAGTCAAGTCTTAATCAAAAGGCTTAGTGTACACTACAAGAAGGCTATAACCAGCAATGACTTTCATCTAGATTAGTACTGTTAATGTGTAGCTATAGCTAAGTTTATAATACCAGTGCAACCCATGCGTGTGTTATATACTGAGCTTTAAGAAAGTGCTATAAATAATTGCTTTTAAAATGCTCAGTGCTTTCACTACTTTGGCTAATAATATACTCAGCTCGCCTCGTGCTACAATAGCGTGCCTTGTGTTTTACTCTTTGTAGCACTCAATCGTGTGTGTGTGTGTGTGTGTGTGTGTGTGTGTGTGTGTGTGTGTGTGTGTGTGTGTGTGTGTGTGTGTGTGTGTGTGTGTGTGTGTGTGTGTGTGTGTGTGTGTGTGTGTGTGTGTGTGTGTGTGTGTGTGTGTGTGTGTGTGTGTGTGTGTGCATAATAGGTAGCAATAATTGTTTAACAGACCATTTTAACACTTTAGAATTGCTGTTAATCAAATTGTGTCTCTGGTATAGTATTTCTTTGTTGGGAATGGGTATCATATACAAAGTGGCAAGGAGATGGTACTTAAAGAACACATGCATGCAAACAATTAGTAGTATATACATGTAAAATTCATGTAGTCAATAGCTGAATGTTAATTTTATGCATGCTTCAATCACCAAGTTTTGCTATAACCATTTTGCACTATTGAAAAATAAAAATTTAACTAAAATCATTTTTAGTGCTTTTCAAAGTAAAATCATGATTGCAAATGGAAACATTTATTTGGCAGCTTTCAGCTAAGGCCATACCAATGTTTCATGGACTATTTGCCATCTATAGTAGTGAGCCAGCAGGTTGAAAAAAATGTAAATCATTTCAGCTGACTGTTTATATGACTGCTCTCTATTAGAGTATTTTGACAGGTTCAAGGGCTAAAGACCAATAATGCATGCGCAGGTTTTAGCAAGCATTAAAAATATAGTGAGCAGGCTCTATTTCCCTCTCTATTTATAGCTACTACACCAGCAATTGCTTGCACAATAAGAGTCTACAATATATTACCACTCGTTTTTAAGACATCATGTGATTTATATATTTTTGAATTTGTCAAAACTCTGACCCACCACAATTAACTTGTCATGGCCTAATGACAAATTGCTCTACTGACTGTACCTATTAGCATTATAATGTACTTTATACTAGACAACTATATACATTAATTACCAGTGTAATATTATTACTTTTGTGGTAACTATCATGAGGAAATAGTATAATGAAATACGCTATAAAAACAGGTAATATAACTCAAGTTATTTTACTTACAAATGTAACCCGTTACCTAAGTAATATAGTTACTGTAACGAATCTAATATTACATAATATTATTACAAGTAATGAAGTTACTAGTCTTGTTAGTAATCCACTGAGTACAGCCTAGCCACAACAGTTACAAAGCTTATTCACCAGTTTCTTACTTATAACCAAGATTTGCATTGTCCAACAACACAATCATGTCACATAATAAGGTGGTAGTTTCACACAACAGCTTAAGGTTGTAGACACAACTGAAGTAATGTAATATTATTATAGTTACTTTATTTCATGGGTAATAATTATGTAACTGTAACTAAATAGTTCTGTTGCATGCAAGTAATATGTAATTAGCTACTTTTACAAAGTAACTTGCCCAACACTACATTACACCAGCATAATTGGTGGGTACCTAATCATAATGGTGTACTTTTGTTCCATTATTAGAGCAATTTAAGGGTGTCCATAATGACTGGATACATACACGATAACCACAGAGGGTCACACCCACAATGCAGAGTTTCCAACCTTGGAAAAGTTTTGTGCGGGTGAATTAACCCTCAGCTACCTGTAACTAGCCAAGTGTATGCAGAGCCCACATTCATGAGGGCTGAAAACAAGTATTCATACACAAATTGGTTGTCAAAGTGCATTGCTCCTAGCTAAACCTATACGCTGCTGTTATCTGCAGCTTATTTACTACTGCATGACTGAGCTACAATCATTTTACCCATCTGCTATCCTCCGCGACGGTCCTGTTCCATATCACGTGATGCAAAAGTCCGAATCGTATTTTAACTCAACAGGTAGTGTAGTCTGGCGCCGCCCGCCCCTTCGCATAAAGTAAGGGTCTGGTGAAATACAAAATGATACTAAATCATTTCTAGCGCCCAGATTCGGCGCTAGCCAATTAGTGCATGCCAATGACGTTCACACAGAAATCGCCTTGGCAACACAATGCTTTTGTTCGAATTGAAGTGTAATCATCTGACGTAACAAGCAATACGTACGCTGTCTAATTGAATTCCTTTTGAAATGATTAGGTATTTGTATTTCACCAGACCCTTACTTTTTGCGAAGGGGCGGGCGGCGCCAGACTACAGGTAGTGGTCCTTTTATGCTATACACAATGAATCGTCTTTTAACTCCTCAACAGGTAGCATTCCTTTTATGCAATGCACTCTGGAGACTCTGTTAAGACTCATAACTGTACTTTCTCAATCAATGCCTCCCAAATTTAGTGCTCATACGTTACAATATCATTATATCAACTCAGAATAGTAGAATAATCATCTGTGAATTAGCGTTGATCCAATGAAATCAGGCCCGTAGCCAGGGGGGGTTCGGGGGGTTCGGAAGAACCGCCCTCTTGGGAAAAAGGTCCACAATTTCAGTAAAAAGGTCCACAATTTTAGCAAAAAGGTCCACATTTTTAGTATACAAGTCCAAATTTTCAGTAGCAAAAGTCCATTAGCTCCAGTTTAATAAACACCACTAATAAGAAGCTAAATTAAGTGCTCCGAGTAGCTGGCTCATTCAGTGCTTGTAATGCAATGCAAGATCGAGATATTCTAATAGAGCAGTCAACCACCCTAATAGAACAATCACTCTAATAGAACGGTCACAATTATGTTTTCTTCTAAAATCTGTATGTAATTACTTAATTTATTTACAAAACCATGTTTGTTGCCCTAACTAGAACTTTCATAATATAAAAATTTTGGTGGGCAAGCCCCCCCCCATGCAGAGCCCATAAATAGCATCCATGCTTCAATGCACGATCCAACAGAGCGCTCAATCTTTCCCATTCTTATTCACTGTGACATTCCAATATATTATAGACACAGATGGTATAATTACAGTAGTATAGTAGAGATATTTCCCAGATGTCATCCAAATAGCTGGTCTTAAGCCTACCTAAAAATTGTTATTTTTATTGACTGAAATGCCACTAAATTCAACCTTTTAGTGCCTATTTTCAAGAAATTTCCTGGGGGGGCATGCCCCCAGACCCCCCTAGTTTCAGCATGCTTCGCATGCTGGGTGTGCTTCACATGCTGGGTGTGCTTCACATGCTGGGTGTGCTTCACATGCTGGGTGTGCTTCACACACCATAATGTAATCCATATAAAAAGGGCCTCAAAAAAGGTCCACTTTTCTTCTAAAAGAACCTACCCAGATAAAAGTCTGGCTACGGCCCTGGAAATGGTTGAATATCATCGCCAATAAACTCCCGCCATCAGCATACTATTTTTTAAATCATCTCACGTGATTTAATTTAAACCCACAATCATATTAATTGTATCTCACGTGATGCCAATTCAGATCCTGGTTGTGTAAGTAAAAGTATTAGCGATTTCTGGCCGGAAATTATTTTATGCGGGTGATGAATACATTTATGCGTGTGAGTGGGTGAAAAGCCTTAAATGCGGGTGAGTTGGAAGGTCTGCATAATGCTGGTCAACTCCATAATATGCATATGTGACCCAGTCTGGGAAAACCGGGCTTATCGCCTATTTAAAAGTATCGAGAAATGCCGGTTTTAAGTATTTAGTGTGTTGTAGCTCGCCAATGGTTGAAGCTATGCGCATGTGTACCAAATTTTCACACGTTTTACACCAATTCCTTACCTTCCAGAGCATCCACTGTGCAAGTAGCCAACTTCCCGCCATTTTAAAACCTAGGTTGACTGTATCAGGCGAGCTGCAAATTGGGTGGGAGGTGGGGACCCAGGAAGGCGAACTGCAAATTGGGTGGGAGGTAGGGGCCCTGGAAGGCGGGCAAGATAGCTAGTGTTCAAAAATTGAAAAGGAAGGCCAAGGGATGAATTAGCCCAAGCTTTGGGCCATTGAAGTCTCAAAACTGGCTAAAATGAAAGAAAATTCACGGCAGATATACCTAATCAACACCACAGAGCTCAGGCTGTACAGCCACATACAGTCATCCCCAGGCTGACCAGAGCTCCATTAAGGCCCCACACCACACGTACGGATCGCCACTGGGCTTGGGAAAAGCAGCCAGCAAAACCAGACCACTCAAGTCCGGCTAGCTGATTTTGATTGTGGAATTACCCGATAGTTTATTCATGTAGCTTTGTGTCCTGGGTGAAAAATCGAATCTGCTGACATGGGCGATAAGACCGGTTTTCTCAGACTGGGTCACATCATCCATCCTGTTACGTAATTACTGAATTAGTGGTAGATGAGTGATGAATGATTGAAATATTATTGTAATGAAGATTAGAAAACTAGATAGACTCCATATTCCACTGTAATAAAACCAAGTTGTAATATTTTTTGTACTGGGTGGAGAGGAGGAGGGGTTTAATTGCATCTCCTAATCCTACAATATACATTAGAGCCATTCACAATAGCTACTACATTATAACTGGTTTGGTGGTTTGCAAATCAACTGATCAGTGCATGGTGGACTCAAAGAGAGACACAAGTACATTGAAGGTGCTCACTCCCCTAGCTCTTGTCTAGGGATGCAGCAGTTATTATGCTGAATTAATTTTGGGAATATATGTAGGAATCATGGCATTTAAAGGCCCGTACCCAAGGGGGTTCGACCGAACCCCCTATTTTAAACTGGAAATTTTATTTTTACTGCAAAACGATCTTTTCAACTATAATATTATATCTGTGTTCTAGCATTCATCACACGCCTTCCATGCATGGCTAGGGACCCGCCGATTATGCTCATTATTTTACCTATTCATGCTATGCTGCACTGCTCAAAAATTTACCTATTATGCTTAAATTAATGCTCAATATTTACCTATTATGCTCAAATTATGCTCAAATTATGCTCAATATTTTTACCTCAGTTCCCATGTTTTTCTTATAACTTTGCACTTTATGGAAAAACAGTAAGTGGTTGAAGCACAGATAAATCCTTGCTTGTCAAAATGCATGTCACAGAAAAGATCGATATACTCTAATAGAACAGTCAGCTACCTGATAACTTTATAGAGTTACTGACTGTTCTATTAGAGTATATCGATCTTTTTGTCGGATATGTATTTTGATAAGCAAGAATTTATAGCATTGCACAAGTTTTCTGCCCATTATGCTAGCATTATGCTCAATGCTTTCAGGCACCTATTATGCTCATTATTATGCCAACATATATAATCGGCGGGTCCCTACCCATGGCTTCTACCAGCTGAACCGCATGTGGCTTCCAGGTATTAACCATAGCGCTTTGAGGTTATCTGTGTCAGTGAACATAGAAACCGCTTTAATGATGTATGAATACAGACAGTGGTTTTCTCTCTATCGCTAAGGCTTCTATTATTCTACTTACAGTATCTTAATAAGGCTATCCATCGAGCCATCCCTGACCACACTGCACTGAGAGCTACTGTTAATATTATTTCGATTAATTCCAATTGTAATTTGTTAAATATTTTCTAATAAGAGCCCGGAATAGCAATGATGAGCACCAGACTTGATGGACACTGTGACTGATAGACTGTAATTATAGCAACAACTATAACACAAGTAAGCCTGGCTTGTTGCATCCAATGGTATGAATTCTAAGTGTCAAGTGTGTGAGTCTGTCAGTCGTTTTCATATTAACATTATTGTGGCTATCATCCATGTTTGGACAATGGTGATATGTAAGGTTTAGCTTATAGCTGAAATGTAAAGTTTAGCTTATAGCTGAAATGAATGACCCTGAGCAGTCTTAGAAATGCGCTGCAACCATATTTTAATCTCTTGTGTGTGATGGGCCCATGTTGAGTGGAATTTGTGCCAACACAATGATGTGTGAGAAGTTTATTTAATCAGTGCATGCATTTCTGCATTTAAGCAATTTGAGGCTATTCTCAGGACATTGAATATTAAACCTTTCTCAGCGTCTGGGGGCTGCGCCCGCAGACCCCCGCATCTGGGATTGCCTACCGCCTCAATTAAGAACCCCCCTTTTGAAATTCCTGTGTACGGGCCTGAATTTTTGAGACAATTATATTGCCAAAAAAAATTTTTTTTGAGATATACTCTATTAGAGCAGTCAGAAATTGCCATCAATCCCATGTACAATAGATTTGTAGGATGCATGCCTAATATGTTCATGGCATGGTGCTGTATATAATATATGCAAGTTTTTATACTGAGCAGTGACTGTCCTTTGTATACCATATAATTATGACACCTGTAAACTAAATTTAAATACATGGAAAATCACCAGTCAGTTCTATACAACTCATGTTTAATGAAAACCATTCAGAAAGCATAATTCACTATTCTACCATTAGATATTTGTACACAAACACTACTCTATGCATAAGATTCAGTGTTACATGCTTATAGCTATAAATTATACCTACTACCCTGGTGCACCCCCTCTTTCCAAACCATGGATCCACCCCTCTGTAATGTATACTGGAGACTTAAATATCAATTCAAATACCACCCATGTACAGTATAGTAGCTGAAGCAAACACCACAAGTGTAACAATAATCCCACCCTCCATTTTGACTCATGTACCACTACAACTAGATAATAAAGTATAAAACTGGAATGTGTCCCGTACAACATAAGCAGCTACTACACCTACAAGATAGTTAGAAATATCCTACAGCTATTTTTAAAATAGTAGTATACTACTGGGTTTAATTTCTCCTTACGATTTCCTAGCTACACAGACACTTCAGCTGCATATCCAATCTGCACTAAAACAACACTACTCTCATTACGTGCCTTCCTGCTCTTAGTTTCAGTGCATCCTCCCAGCACAACTATGGCTTGTTGCTCTCCAAGACTAGCTACTGCAGTGTAAGCACGAGATGGCCCAGACAATGATGCTACTTGATTCCATGAGTCACTTGAAGAGTCAAACATCAACAAGGCATCCACAGTTCTGGTGTCCTTTGTATCACCACCTACTGCGATAATGGGATAGTAATTTGGAACAACTGTGAAGCTATAATAGGGAGACAAACGTGGTAAAGTAACCCATTGTTTCTCATAGTTCTTCTCAGCATCAATAATGTAATCTGCTTCAATCCAGTAAGTCTCATCAGTACGTTGCTCTATTATATTGAAGCTACTAGAATTGTCATTATTATACCCAACTATCCAAAGTTGGTTATTGGAAATAGTAGCAGATGGTCCCCACATCTTAGCAGGTAATCTTGTAGGAACTCTCCTCCACATCAACTTTTCAGTACTATCTCGAGTATCAAGTATTTCAATGTCGTCATACAGTTGATCATAAAAGCGGTCAAATATTGAAAGGTATTTGCCCCCACCGACTATCAGATAATGCTTGTAGACAAGAGCTAGAGGTGCATAACGCACTTCCCTTAGGGTGGGGTAAGGAGATTCCCATTTCTGAGTTTCCTCATTGTATGTACTGACATGATTGGATATCTTCCCACTCTTAGTATCCTTCCCACCAATAACAACAAGTTTACCATCCACTACAACAGGAACACCATGGGCATGACTTAGTGCTGGAAGCCTCTTCCAGTGGTTTTCCAGAAGGTGATAGGCGAACACGTGATGACTGGCTGATTTATCACGACTGTCACCACCACTGACATAAATGATATTGTCAAGCACAACAGCAGTAGCACCCCATAATGGAGCTGGTAGTGGGCTGCAATCTTTCCACTTGAACTGATGTCTGCCATCTTTAATTGCTTGGAACAATGGTAATGAATCCTGAAATAGAACAAGATAAGTGGTTAAACTTGAAAAATTAAAGTCCAGGCTATCTATATATAGTGGGGCCTATTTTTTATGGACCAAATTTTGCTAAAAGTCAATAAACTGCAAATTTTCATGCAAAATGATCCCTTGTAGTAAATAAAGTCTTAGAGCATTAGCTATAACCTTAGATTAAATAAAATAGTCAGTTTTTTTAGGTTCATTGAAGCAAGTAGCATGCAAGGTGCTGCCACCAGGTGCTGACTTATTTGTTATACTGTTGTGCTTTGTTTTCTAAATATTCTATACCATGTCTTAATGTCATAACACTTTCTTTAGACCACGGAAAGCATCATTCAATGTTTCAAGTCAACTGCCTGATCATTTTTACGGAGAATTAAGTGGTTGCACATTTGTTATCCATGAAGTTGCATATACTTATTAATACCGTTGAAACACTTATTGGTTGTGCAAATACACTTTTCTTATGCTAAGATGTTGAACTAAAGATATATCAGTTTGATTGGACAGTCCATGCACTACAATTTCCAACGTAGTACAACTACATTTTAAAAAGCCTATATGGTCACTTTTTAGGAGATGGTAAGACACATAGTAGTAATCTCAAATCACGAATACATACAGGTTGCCATGCAGGCCTGAAAAAAATCAACTATAACTACCATCCTATTTTAGTTTTGTATGAGTCTATGGTAAACTAACTGTGCATGGGTACACTCACAGAACAACAGTTTTATCCAATACTATATATCTAATCCAAAACAGCCAGGCTGTAAAAAAAGAGTGCGGCCCTCAAAAAGGCTATAGTGAAAAAAAGATGTGAAATCCAAGGTGGCGGCCAAGAAATGGCTGTGATGATAGGTTAATGGTAAAATTTTTAATAACAACAATTCAGGTGAAATTTGTGCCAAGACCAAGCAGCACAAAAATTCACCTGAATTGTCGTTCTTAAAATTTTTACCATTAACCTACCATCACAGCCATTTCTTGGCCGCCACCTTGGATTTCACATCTTTTTTCACCATTACATTTTTGAGGGCCGCACTCTTTTTTTACAGCCTGGCTGTTTTGGATTAGATTTCACTTCTTTTTTTATTTGTATGGCCGGCTTTGGGACTTTTTTAACCTATCTTTTTTTCTTTACCACAGGAAGAAGAAAAGATGAAGCAGATTTTAAATACTTTAAATATTTCTGATTTTATCAGTAAATGTACAAATTATAATATAATACATATAATTATTACAGAACTCTCCATGGTGGTTTCTTTGTAACTGAACACTCTACAAGGTGACTTCTTCTAGCTGATCTCTCTACAGGGTGATTTGTTTGTAGCTGAATTCTGTACAGGTGATTTGTTTGCAGCTGAGCTCTTTACAGAATGGCTTCTTTGTAGCTGAACTCTCTACGAGGTAACTTCTTCTAGCTGATGTCTCTACAGGGTCACTAGTTTGTAGCTGAATTCTCTACATGGTGGTTTCTTTGTAACTGAACTCTCTACAAGGTAACTTCTTCTAGCTGGTCTTTCTAAAGGGTGATTTGTTTGTAGCTGAACTCTCTACTAGAAAATTTCTTCTAACTGTTCTCTGAACAGGGTGAATTGTTCGTAGCTGAACTCTCTACAAGGTAACTTCTTCTAGCTGATGTCTCTACAAGGTCACTAGTTTGTAGCTGAACTCTCTACATGGTGGTTTCTTTGTAACTGAACTCTCTACAAGGTTACTTCTTCTAGCTGATCTTTCTACAGGGTGATTTGTTTGTAGCTGAACTCTCTACAAGGAAACTTCTTCTAGCTGATCTCTCTACAGGGAGATTTGTTTGTAGCTGAACTCTCTACAGGTGATTTGTTTGCAGCTGAACTCTCTACATGATGGTTTCTTTGTAGCTGAACTCTCTACAAGGATTGTTTGTAGCTGATCTCTCTACAGGGTGACTTCTGATCTCTATACAGGGTACTTGTTTCTAGCTGATCTCTTGAATTCTCTTCAGGGCGACTGCTCTATTAGGATGACTGCTCTATTAGAGTATCTCGATCTCGCACTTGCTACACCAAGTTGGATTTCGTGTTATAACTTCGTGGCTTTAAGTCTGATTCTTCTACACCATTGAAGAACCTTTCTAAGATGATTACTCCATCTGTACAGCGATTTTCAAAGCAATACCCCAAGCGGTTTATCTGGTAGGCGTGGCAAGTAGTCGTTTTTTATTAGCTAATCTCGATTGCGTAATTGTTACACACTGTTGGTTTTTTCGTTGTATCTTCCTGGTTTTTAGCTCGATTTCTTTCAAACCACAAAAGGTTTGAGGTTCAATAGTTAACCTATTTACCCACCGATTTTCAGCTACTTCCCATACGCGGTTTACCCTGTAGGCGTGACAACATATTGGTGTCACGAATAACTCTGAATAACTCTTTCGTGAATAATCTCTCATAACTCTTTGCCTGTTTATCGTATTCCAGCCAAATATGGTAAGAAGATGCGTCTGTATACTCCCCTTCTGTGTGCCAAATTTCAAGGCAATCGGATATGGCGTTCGCGTTTTATAGACATTTTTGTAAGTGTGCGAAAAGAGGAAGAAAAACAAGAAAAAAAACGAAGAAACTAAGCCAATTTTTGAAGTCGCATATCTCGGGAATGCTTGAAGCGATTTCGCTCAAATTTGGAATGTGGAGTGCTGAAGTTGGAGGGCGTGTCCACAGCAAAAATCGTCTTGTTTCATCAAGGCACAGTGGCGATTCTAGACCTGACCTACAGGGGGACCCAGTAGGGAACAGCATAACTATTGTTGTTTGGCTATAGTATAAAGTAGAATTTCCAGGGGGGTCTGGGGGTGCAACCCCCAGAAGCTGCAGGATTTTTGCAATTTAAAGGCTTGAAAACAGCCTAAAATTTGTTCTAAAAACATGAAAAATGCTAAAAATAACAATGTCAATCTATACAGCAACTTTTCCCCAAGATTTTTTAAAAGTTATTTTTTAACAGGGGGGGCCTTGGCCCCCCCTTAGAATCGCCTATGTCAAGGCAGCACAGAGCTACGGAGGTGCGAAAATTGCATTTTCTTCCTGTCAATATACTCACGGGTGTTGCGCGCCAGCTTCTTGGGCCGCACGACACACTACCGTGTGTCTTGATATTAATAAATAAGTGCTCGCTATTTCCTTTAAACGTGAAGTGTACAACTTACTGTCTGCATCATAGTTTGCATCATAGCTTTACTGCTAATATATTGGGTGCTTTCTTGCAAAATCCGGATTTCTTCACACATCTTAGTTGTTGATGGTCTTCTTCCACTGTCTTTGCTCAAGCATTGTTGAATTAGCCATGATAGAATATGAGCTTGGGAGACATAATTAATAAGATTTTTAGCAGAATCTTCTGCCGGAGTTGCTCCAGTGACCACCTGAAGTATAAGCGCTCCAAGTGAATAAACATCAGAGCTGGTGGACAGCAATGATTTATCTTCAGTAACTTCTGGTGCTATATAAGGTAGAGCTCTCCTGATATCAACATGATGATCTTCTAGTCCTAACAGTGGATAATAGTAGTCACTGATCTTTGCCTGATCTTCGTGGATGATATCAACATGATGATCTTCTAGTCCTAACAGTGGATAATAGTAGTCACTGATCTTTGCCTGATCTCCGTGGATAAGTATGTTGTGATCATGGAGGTGACCATGTATTAGTGAGTGTCTGTGTAATGCTTCCAATCCCTGGGACATGTCCAATGACAACAACACCTGAAGGTCTAATGATACACTCCCTCCTTTCCTTGTAATGTATGTGGACAAGTTTACCTCCATTAATTCTGTTATGAGGGCAGGTCGGTTATTAATTTCAGTGATGTCAATAAGCTTTGACAAGTTTGGGTGATGTAGATCAAGACACTGAGAACACTTTTTTTTCATTCCAGCTACCATCTCTGTAACAGACTGGCTAGAGTCTAGCAATGCCTTATGCAAAACCTTTACAGCACATTTTCTGTGGTTAACTACGGCTTCAGAGGTTTCTCCATATCTACCATTTCCAAGATGATGGACTTTCTCCAAATGCTTAATGTCACCTGTCTGCACCTCAGTGTCTTTGTCTGCTTTGTGTACATTAAATTTAGTCATTTTCTCTTCATTTGATTTAACTTTATACTGTTCTCCTTCCTGTACATATAAATGTGTTACACAAGTAGGAGGAATATCTGCTGGCTTACTAATGATGGAATTGTTCCCTGATGGTAAACTTTCTTCTTTTCGCCTTGCAAAAACAATGTGGTCCATTCCTATAAACAAATAATTTAAAACTGAATCAGATAGTTTTATCACAATTTATCATTCATACCTTCACGTCTTGGATCTCATTACAAATGTTATCCAGCTTAGATAGATATGTTGAGTCCTCACCGACTATGTCAACATGTTTCAACCAATCACTACCAACAGTCTCCTCCTGTATATCATACGTTAACAACAGTATTCTACTATTAATAGTCATACCATGTGGCTTGCAATCAATGGAATGTTTTGAAGATTATATCTGACACCTTCCCACGCTGCTTGGAACTTCTTTACTATCACCTCCACTTTATCTGACATGTTAGTGGAGTCAGCCACTTGAACCTGGGTCAACTTTTCTTGTAGTTGTTTGTTAATGTCTTCAGCTTGTTTCTTTTGCTTTTGTACTTTTTCATTAGTAACCTTTAACTCGGAGACTTTATCACTGAGTTTCTTGTTCTCCTTTTCTTTTTCCTGGAGTTTCCTATTCACCATGTCCAATTCTGAGAACTCTGAATGCATTTGAGTAAGTTTCAGTTTATACTCTTCAGTCTCCTACACATGAGCTCAGTATGTACATATACAATGTATGGAGTAATTTACCTTTGACTTCTCTTTTAATGATTTTTGAAGTAGCTCCATCTTCTCTTCAGCATTTCTTTCAAGCAGTGTAGTCAACTCCTACAAGATAACAGTGCAGTGATTACATTAGAAGTTATTTTAATAGGTAGTACAGATCATTACAATAAAGAGTGCTCAAACAAGGGAGATCATTGAGGGCACATGATTTAACTAATGTGTACTATGCCAATTGCAGGCTAATAGCTCACAGCTAGTGACCAAGCCAGTAGTAAGATCAATCACCCAAGCTGGTACAGGCTAATAGTCTGAATGCACTGCATTGGGCAACCAATCACCCTAGCCAGTGGGAATGCAGCCACTGGATTCATTTTTGATTATGGAATGTCATTGTAACACACATGGACAAGTCCTAGGGATATCATGGATGTTACTAAGGGTCACAATCAATTGAGCCAAGTCAAAAAACACACAGTAGTTGCCAGAAGATGTCTAGCTTGCCAAATTGTGGTAAACTATGCATGAGTTGCTTTGTTAAGTTAGTTGGTGTATAATGGTGATAGTAATTTGTGTAACTTGTGGTAATTATATTGTATATATCATATGAAATCCAGCTACTTGGCTGAGGAGTTTCTCAACAGTTCCAATGACTGAGGAAGAAGGTAGAATTATAAGTGAAATACACTATGTATAGCTTTGGTTTATATTACATGTATTTACCTGCTTATCTGTCCAGGTAAATAAGATTTAGGTGCTAGTCATTGCATGAGAGTTGTTGCTGTGGATTTTGTAAAATGTACAAAGTTATACCTTGCAAGGTAAGCATAGTCACTAGAATCAATATTTGGCAGCATAGGAAGCATTATCAACCCAAATATCAGCCAGGGAGGTTTCCAGGGTTTCAGGAAATCCTTTATATTTTACATAGCGTTTGGAACATGGAGAAAGTGGTACTTTAGGTTTACAATTCATCATGAAACAGGACACTTCACAAATCTTTTTATTTTCGTTAAGCAATGATAGCAATATAGTGTAGTAGCGTTAGAGCAAAAAGTTTAGTGAAAAAGATCGACACACTCTATTTAAGCAGTCAAGCAATATTAACTACTCTAATAGAACAGCCACTTAGCTGTAGTGGAAACCCTTTTTTTAAATTCCTCTCCCCCGAAACATCTAATTTGTAACTAAAATTGTGATACATTTAGCTAAAAGGATTATTTTTGGAATGATTTTTTATGAAACTGTTTTGAATTTGAATCAGTACACAGAGAGGTTTTCAATTTACATTGCAAAGGTACAATAACTGGTTCAATTTCAGCTCACACAATGATCTTTTAATGCTAAACACAACAATGTTGTATAGCATTATAAGGACAGCTGCTGCGTGAGTAGGGATGGCTTAAGTGAATAAAAGACACTATTATTTGCACCAGGCCACATGTATGCATGTGTGTTGCCATTCAGGCCAATGGATCATGCAAGTCAGCAATCACAATTCGTTATCAACAATATCCTGATCTGTTACATACGTCCTGACATTACTTGTATACAGAGACATGGTAATTAGATTGTAATTCTTTACTAGTTCAGTGTCTACATATCACAAACCTCTTGTTCAAATTTTTGCCTGATCAGCACTTTGTTGACTTTGTTCAAGTTTAATATTTCTCTCTGCTTCATCTCCAATAGTGAACTCATTTCATCCATTTCGCTCTCTTTCATCTTCAACTGAAAGCTGACTTCCGATAACTCACTCCTTCTCTCACCCTTAAATGTAATAAGCGGCATAATGATAAGGTATATATACACACAATATTAGTTCAAGATACACACAGATTCTTATAGTAGTAGTACATTAGTGTTCAGAAATGACAAGCTTTCCATAGTCTTATAGCTATTCAAAGTCCTTCACTTGTAATCCTTAAGCTACAAACTTTTGAAGTAAGATTTAAACTTACCATATCTACTAACGAAGATTTGTGCATCAGAGCTGGGAAATTCAGTCATATATAGTGTCAACAGCTACCCTGTCATTGGCCCATACCTTTGATACTACTTTTGCTGCAATCATAAAAGGTTTGAACTACAATTCAAGTATCCACATACTTAATCCTGTGAGTGTGATAATAAATTGCTTTTTTGAAACTTATGTGCATGTGATTGTTTATAACTTGTCTGTGTTGTAACTTCATTATGGTGTCCACAGCTAGAAATAACATTCATACTGAATTCATTAGCTATCACTGTGTGGGTGTATAAGTTTCTGATGTCAAAAAAGCACACGCCCTGTTTTGGACAGTCTTTTCCAAGCGGGTATTAATATTACATGTCTTAGTAGTATAAAAAGATGAGAGTGAAAGCCAGAGGTCTAAATTGGGGTCTACATGAACTCTCTTTGCATTCAAGTGAAAAAGAATGAGACTAGCCAGCCCTCCATACACCATTCCAACAAAGCTGTGGCTATTGAATAGTGCCTAACCTCCACTCATAGCTTTCACAGGGTCTGAGAAAAACTGCTGCAGAAACAGACTCATCAGTCCTGAAGAAGAGATAGAGTGGAAAAATTAGGAATTTTTAAGTTCAATTAGCTAGGGATCACAAAAAAAGTAGGGAAGCAAGGGAAGTCACCTACACCTGCAGATATACTAACAAACATTTAATCCCTAATTCTTGCTTTCTGTAACATTATTATGACTGGTGAACCTGCGCATACCGCATTAAAAGAAAGGATGATGCCAGAGTTAATGTCTTCATCTGAACACACCCCAGCTATCAATTACTGACATAAAAATCAAGTGGCCATTATGCTTCGCTTTCAGCTATGGTCAGCCCGTTACATAGCGCTACAAACAAAGAACAGCAGGAGAAGCACCTCTGCAATCAATCCAGTCACCACGTAAAACATGGATGGTTCCCGCTTACAAACATACGGAAGCCATGCATCGTGCTACTGTGAATCAACACCTTGGACTTATCAGCAAAAAGAAATGGGACACAAAGGAGGACAAAGATAAGTCCATGATGTGTGCATTTACGTGTACATGCATTGTACATACTGCAGTTTGCCAAAAGGCAAATCTTGGGATGAAGCGATGTCAAACAGTGAAACAATCAAGTCCATAACCTTAGCTGCATGTTATTGAGTTATGCTTGCCTAAAGGCATCGGGAAATTAGTCGGCAGAAAATTAAATTTAAAAAAAAATTCTTAACAGTCTATTGGAAGCATTTAGGGTCGTACTGGAGGCACTTTTGGGCTTGGTTATACCTAACAAATAAGCACACGAAAAAAATTGGAATTTTCAACTAGAGTAGGGACCATAGCACATCGATAAAAAGTACTGAAACAAGTTGTAGTAGTCCATGATATTAAATCACAGTAAAACAATAAGAAGTGTTATATCCCTACTGTGCATTTCCGTTATGGTATCTTGAGCACAGTAGGGATATTACACTTCTTATTGTTTTACTGCGATTTAATATCATCGACTACTCTAACTTGTTTCAGTACTTTTTATCGATGTGCTATGGTCCCTATTCTAGTTGAAAATTCCAAATTTTTTCGTGTACTTGTTTGTTAACTATTTTGTAAATAATTTTATTATGACTGGTGAACCCACGCATACCGCATCTGAAATGGTGCCATGCGCCCCAGCTATATCAATTATCGTCTGAAGAGTGAAGTATCCATTACGCTTGGTTGTCAGCTATGTTCAACCCGTTACACAGCAATACGAATCAAGAACTGTTTGAAAAGCGCCTTTGCAATAAAAATAGCCACTATGAAAAATATGGACGATTTCCGTTTTGAAGGGAAGCCCTCACGTGCTTGTGCCAAATCGACACCTTTCCCTGTCAGCAAAGATGAATGGGACACAAAGGAGGACACTGGTAAGTCCATGAAGAATGCATTATATGTACTGCGGTATGCCAAAAGGCACCGTAGGGCCGAAGCGACGTCAAGCAGTGAAAAAATCAAGCCCGTAGCCTTAGTCATGCTTGTCTGAAGGCATCAGTCAGTTACTTACTTACTTACTTACTCAGTCAGTAGAAAATTCTGTAGAATAAAAATTTTTAAAAATTCCGTAGCAACTTGTTGAAAGCATTTCGGGTCGATCTGAAAGCTTATTTGGGCTTAGTTTTACCTCACCAATACTGCCTCATCGTCGTCAGGTAAAATTGAGGCTGATTTTTGGGTGATTTTATTTCGTGGGCCACGTCTACTGCTTTGTGGTCCCTACTATACAGTTACTATTGTACTGTATGATACTGCCAAGGTGCCAGGATGGTATTATGAAGCTGGTTTTTGGGTGATATTTTTGGCCATACCTTCATGATCCCTACCACCATACTGTATGATAAACATTTCTGTAAGCATTCTACCTAGGCAAGAAAATCAGAAAATTTTTGTTTACTAAAACTCTGGCTTGTTGGGAACCTCAATCACTACAGTGTTGACTGGAATTACAGTATAAGTAGTCTGTTGCTTTACTGAATAAAGAAGGTCACAGCTAGGTTAGTTAATAGATGCCTGGTACAATGTCACATACAGCACATAGCTTGGCAGTAAATGCATGGATTTAGCACTCATGACCTAGTTTATTGATAACTGGTTGTAGGTACGTACCCAATTCAATTTAAATTACAAACATTTTCTTGCGAATGAGGAAAAGATAGCCCATTTGTAAATATTATCGTACATGAACTATATGATACTTGTTTGTTAACATTTGCAACACAATCTATCACTATAGTAACATATGTAATTCAACATTAGTGAAATTCTATAGCACCACATCATAGAAAGAACTGTACTAGATGTATGAGGTTGTAATTGCATGACAAAATATGTGCTCTTACACCAATTAGTAAGAAAAGTAGCCATGTTTAACTCAGTTTTGGGCCCTATTCTGTCCATTACACTGTGTTACGACTTACATATGTACGTACATGCATAGAATAATATGTGAAAACATTAATCTGTTTACTTCAACTGTTGGACGAGGCATGGTGCAAAAATTACAGTTTATTCTTATGTGATAGACAATACATGCTGCCAGTGATGTGCTGTCCGTGAATCTTAATTGTGCTGTAAGCAAAAGGAACAAAGGAGGACAAACAATAGTGTGTGTATAGTATCTAATACTATTATGTAACATGTGTGTATGTCATTGTACAAACTTACATCAGGAACAAGTGATCCAAGTGATCCATAGTTAATACAGCCAGATATAGCATAGACAAAACTGGGATACACAGCTACTTCTGATATACCTCCTTCCCATAAATACTGTGAAATCTGATGTACTTTGGTAGTGATAAGAGAAATAACAGTCTTTGGAATAAGCCAGTACAAAATGACTGGGTCATTGATTTTAGCCAAAAGTAAACAAGATAGGTCAGTAATTTCAAAGTGTACAGATATCAGTGACTTCATTGCATTGATGTACTGAACTGATATACACTGAGTAGTCATTACAGTGTAAGCACTAGACCTACTGGGTATCATAAGATAACATGGAGTAGGATAAAAATAATCCTCATGTGTCTTAATAAAAGTGATTTGATTTCTAAATGTTTCCAATAATTCACAGCCTTTTGAACAACCACAAACTTCAATTAGTTTTTTTGCAAGAGAATGATCGTACCAACTGGAATAAACTAACAAGTGTCTGACCATTTCAATTGTGGTGTGACACTCACTCAGATCATCAAGAAACTCAGCAGTGAACAAACTGATGTTGTGAATATCACTAGCCATGAGGTTAACACATTTCTCAATGAATACTTTAGGATCACATGATCCTAACAACTTGCTTAAATTGTCTACAAGTTGTAAATAAAAACAGTGGACATTTCGTGAATTGAATTTTTCATTTTCTTCCAGTTCATTGGGCTTTGGTAATGAATAGCATTTAATACAAGATAAATTCATATTTAGATGATTATAGATGGTACATTTCTCTAAATAATTTTTAGCTAAAGGCCAAGTTGCCTCTTCTACATGCATTAGCTCTTGATCAATTTCTCCAACATCGAACATGTCGGGTGCTACCATAAATCCAGCAGATCGCAGAGCTGCAAATGAATAAATTGCCATGATATACACATTATTCTGTAGAGGTATCTAAAAGGCGTAGTAATTAAGTATTAAGGCCACATAAAGTGCCTCATCTCTCATCACCATTGTTTTGCAATGAAAAAAAAATGGTACCTGATAGTGACTGAACGTAGCCATAAAACAACATTTTAAATAGTACCTAGTTAGAACAAACTACAATAGTTGCATTGTAAGTCATGTTAGCTACTAAATTTCAGCCATCAAGCTAATCAAAATAAAATAAAAATTCACCAGCCTGCATGCGTTGTTACTTTGATTTATAGTGAACGAGAATTAATAATTAAGTTTATTTGGCCTAAGCACTAGGAGTTTGTTCTTATGACCATGCAGAATATTTAACAAACTTAGGAATTTGCTACGAAATTAGTTATTTCATAATAGTACCATGCATTTTATACTTTTTCACTACATTATCATTATGATATGCTAACGTTGCTATTACCATACAGCGGGTTATTTTCAAAGCAAAAATTCTTGAAAAAGAGACATTAGAGGTTTTAAGTTTCGAAGTGTGCATATTTCAAAGTCATGTGGATTTCAAATAAATGTAAAATTATATGGGAATATGTGCATGCTTGCCAAAAACTGGCTTACTGATTGAATAATCCTCACCCCCTAATGGCCCCTATACAGTGGAGAGAAGACTGGGAGGAGTCATGAGTGGGACATATTGTCATCATTTCAATTGTATTTTCACTATAATAGCAGCAGACAGTTGTTCGTTGACTTAAAATAACAATACTGTTAATGACCATCACTAATACTGTCAAAGAATACGCATGTCCATGTCAAAAGACTGGATTGTGTCAAGGCAAGTTACTTATTATATTTATTAGTTATGTGAGCTACGGTAAGTCAACTATGTTGTCTTCCTGTTTGTCCATCTCTCCTTGGTGCTTTTCTTCCCTATGGATTGGAATTCTTTGGGGCTATAGAGAGTACTATCTATATGTTATTGATCATTACATCTCCCAACATACAGTATATATTCAATGAATGTAGCCAATCAGCTTTCTTGTTAACAATTTTCCACAGATTTCTGCTTCAGTGCTACTCTCAACCCACTGAGTTTCGTTTTGGCTCTAGATATATTGTTGCCTCCTCAAGGTGATCCTTTAAGACCTTTGTTTTTTGCTTTGGTTCTCTTGCAGTTTATTGATTTTGTCAAACTTTGTCAAGTTATATCTTTGATATCTAGATGATGAAATTTTTATTCTTCTTTATAGCAGCTTTTGGCTCCTTTCTCCTTTTATGGTCCTCAATTTAGCCCGTCTGACTCTACATGGCCATCTGGTGACTCTTCCCTGAATTTCCCACTAGTGTATCAGTGAGGGTTTGGAGTTCTTGCGATCCCCTGTTTGGGCAAGTATTTTTATCAATATTTGTCCTCTCGCCTAGCCAAAGTTGTGATACACTGTATGTAGTTAGTATCACCATCTAGGAGTACCCTTACGTTGGGCTTCATCTGTTATACAGTTGCTTGTTTATAAAGTAGTACGATTGTCCATCTTAACAATGCCCGCATGATTTTAAGGTACTGGACTTTGACACTTCCCAAAGTTCCTGTTGTTGTAATTGTGTTTGTCATGAACCATGATAGTGGGTTAATAATAGGAATCGCTCATGCTTTTTACAAAAATCCTAATAGAACACATGCCTACAACCACATTGGAAAGCATCTTTCAACTCAAAACAAACCTCTGGTGGTTCTTTGCAATGAGTGTACGTAGGTGAAAAGAAATTTGTGAAATATTTGTGAAATACACTGAAATTCGCTGTTTTGTTCATATAGATATTCATAATATTGTTTTACAGGTCTACAGCAAAAGTTATCCACTTTCCCATGCTAAAAACTATATAGTCCATGACCAGTAGTCCTATTAATAAACCTGTATTCCACAGATCACCAACCACCCTATACCTTGATAAATTTTTAAGTTTTCTTCACCATTACTGTAATGGAAACAGTTCTGTATATGAAAGTAGCTGTATAACAATAAAATTACGGGATTCTGTTGTGTGAGCTCCTTTGAGCATTGTTGTAGCATTAGTCAAGGCTGAAGTAGCACTCCTTGCCCTTAGATTGCGTATAGCATCTTCCTTTTTCTTGAAAGTGTAATTGCCATTTGCTACAAGACCATACAAACATGTTCTCACAGAGTTCAGATAAGTGATTACAGTGACACTTCTTCAGGAAGATAAGTCTGTGAAGCATTAACATCCAATCAGAGCTCGATAGTAGCCTCTTCCCTTTACAATGTGAAGTATTCTGAGAAGCCTGCAAGTATGCTCACTATGCCGTGAAATATCTTACCTGTGCATGGTCTTGTTCTCAACTGTACATGTGACAGAACTGCATTGTAGTGTGGTAATTAAATGCATTTTATGGTACTGGTATATAAATAGGGTTGGGCGATACTGAAAAAAGTGCATCACGATAATATTGTAATGCACTTTTCGACAATAATTGATATTATCATGATATTATACACATTAGAAAATCTATGTAATGTATGTGTACAAGTTATCCATTTCATAAACTAGTCTGGCACTTGTACAAATTTCAAATATCAAGACACATGGTAGTGTGTTGTGCGGCCAAGAAAGCCGGCGACCACACCGTGAGTATATTTACAGGAAGAAAGAAAACAGCTTTTTCATGCGTGCATAGCTCCATGGCCCTTCTCCAAAGCACACCATTTTTGCATTATAACTGTCCCCCAAGTAGATACGCCACACAGCAAATTTGATTAAATTCGCAACTGCCATTTGCAAGATATGGGCATTCAAAATTTTGTTTTAATTTCTTCGTTTTTTCTTCTTATGCCGTACGGGGGGCTACGGGGGCTTCGATTTCTTTTCGCACACTTTGCAAAAATTGCTATAAAATGCAAACGTGTAACTCGATTGCCTCGATCTTTGGCACAAATGAAGAGTGTGTAATGGTGGATTCACATACCAAGTCTGTTGTGAATCTGAGTAATATTCAAAGAATTATGAGCATTTATTCATGTACAAAAAGATCAAATTTCTGTCACGGCTATAGGGTAAACCAAGTATAGAAATAACTTGAAAATTGGTGTGTAGATAGGCTGATCATCGTAGCAGTGCCTTTTGATAGTTTGAATAGCAGTAGAGTTACAGCGACAAAGTTATAACTAAGCAAGTGTAAAATCACGGGATCGAGATACTTTAATAGAGCAGTCACAATGGGGTAAAAAAGTGTGCAAAAAATGCCAAAAAAAACTTACCAGAGTTCGAACCAGGGACCTCCTTACCTAACACCTGCATCCTTAACCACTGAACCACTGCTACCTTGGCTGATCACCTCACTTAATTTCTGCTTTATAAATGAAATTTCTAGTTGAAATCTGCTTATAATCAAACATTTATAATTTTCATAGATCTACCAATAGAAGTACTAGATTGTTCTAGAACATTCTATGTATGTTCTATTAGAAGTCCTCAAAAAAATGTGCACTCTATTAGAGTATTACAATGATATTATCAAATATTGAATTAAATCATGTAATGAAATACATTATAAGTCTGTCTTCAATAATCATCATTGTATCTACATAGAAAAGAAACGTGAGTAAAAATAAACCTCAAAGTCAGCCATAGGCTGGTTTGGGGCCTTATAAAGTACAAAAAGAAGTGAAATCCACACAAAAACAGCCAAGCTGTGAAAAAATGGTGCAGCCTTAAAAAGCCTGGGTGAAAAATGTTGTGAAATCAAAGGTGGTGGCCAAGAAATGGCTGCAATGATGTTAACGCTAAAAAATTTTAATAATGGCTGTGTGCATTGTTAAAATTTATTAGCATTAACATCATTGCAGCCATTTCTTGGCCATCACCTTTGATTTCACAACTTTTTTCACCCAGGCTTTTTAAGGCCGCACCATTTTTTCACAGCTTGGCTGTTTTTGTGTGGTATATATATATATATATATAGGAGCTTATAAGTGCCGAAGGTGCAAGAGTGTGCGTGGATCAACAGTTTTAGCCCGTTTGCTAGTAGGTTGGTTAGCAACACTTGTCCTAGTTACCAGCACTCACTGTCTCAGGAACATTTAATGCTGCTAGTAGCCCAAAGTGTAGAATTTCATACTTAGAAGAAACTCTAAGTGCTAGGCGTGAAGGATAGCAAAACAAACATGATGTTCAGTATCGTCTACTTGCTTGATAACAAATTCTTTCATTATCAAAATGTCAAGGGGTCTGCAACTAGGCAAAAATCCAGTGAATTGTGTATTTCAAAATCTGGAGATTTCAAGATTTCTAGGGATTTCCAAGATTTTTGTATTAAGTACAGATTCTTGGACTGATTTCTTCGAATTTCAAGATTGATAGATCAAGTTTTAAAGCATGAAAAGTGGCCCTGGAGGTTTACTCCAGTAGTATGACATTAATTATAAAGCTATATGTTCAGCATTGGTTGTGTAGGTGTGTGCCATCTTCTTTGCCTCTCGATTTGAGCGTCTCGAGTTTAACTAGATGGCTGTCTAAGGGAATATGTAGCCCACTGGGATTTCAGCCTAGACTTCTTGCTATATAGCCAAGGGTATTAGTTGATGGAGTCACCCAGAATAATTGTGAGTCTTGGTGGGAATACAATAACCATGGCTGTTACTGTGCTACATAGCTAGCCAGCCAGTACTTGTACTGCCATCGCACCTTCAGGAGTAGCAACTTTCAAGCTACTTTACTAACTCATTAGCTACATAGCCCAGGAAACTTCTCTTATAGAAACGGATAAAAGAATCGTCATCATAACTACAATGTAGGAGCTAATATTATCTGTTGAATCTGGATGTTACTGTCCGTTATGTAGGATTACATCAAAGATTACTAATACAACCTAAAATATACGGTAACAAAGATGCTAAGGATTTCAAGATTTCTTGAGATTTCAAGGGAGTTGCGGACACCTTGCAAAATGTCAACTTCATGCAAGTGTTTGCCAATTACTAGTACTTCAGGCTGCTTCTTTCTCTTACTGGTACTGCTGCACAGCTACTAGTGAATTTGTTTAATAAGTGTAACAACAACAGAAGCCCACTAAGCAGGGGTGTAGTGTGGCCTGTGGTTGACGAGGTTTCAACACTATTACTGGGGTTCCATATAAGGTAATTTTGAATTTCAGTTACTGTTATCACACAACCTCATGGAAATTTCATGCTTCTTTGCTCCTTTGGCCCTTATAAGCTCCTGATATATAGATGCAGTACCATTCAGATTGCAGCATTTTCAAAATTGATAAGGTTTCTCCGCAATGACTGTGGCTTCTTACCATTCTTGGCAACAACTTCTAGTTTTAATCTGTAGTTGCATGTATGTAAGTAGTTAACCAATCATGTACGTGTGTATTTGATATTTCTTGGGGCTGGTCCCCCAGGACACATCAGTAATTACTGGCTGTCCAGTATAATAAATAAATAAATAATTATATTCATGAGTGAGGTCATGACCTGTAGTAGGATATGGCCTGTAGCAGGATATGATGATCATGAATCTAATAAAGCTTTTATATTCATAGAAGCACAAGGGCTGTGCACAGCTGTTAACTACACTCCAGCTGCACAAGTGCTAGTATTGATACAGACCAGATCCTCGCTCACGATGGTCTGGTTAAACAACCCTTAAGCTATAAGTACTGCATATGTACGTAGCTATAGTATGTAAAGCAATGCGCGCCACCTTTTAAACACGAATGTACCTACGTATATACAGTGAAACCTCTATAATCCGACTCTCATTGGGATTAGAAAATTAAGTCGGATTAGCAGGACGTTGGATTATTGAGGTAGTATTACATATAAAAAGACTTTTGGTATACAATGTCAAATTATAGGGGTATTCTGGATTACAGAGGTGTCGCATTAGAGAGGTTTCAGTATACTACTACATTTGAGTTACTGTATAAGTTTGTAATACACCTTTCATACATACAGTATATGTGTATCAATCCTTACCCTTCATCAATACATCATAAATAACTCCATAATTTCCAATTTCTTGCAGTACCTCAAGAAATATAAATAAACAAGATATGTCCATTTGTTGAAGCTGTTCCACAATAATCTTGTTTCTGATATAATCACATGGAGCATTGTTGATCATTTTGTGATCACTACTAGTTAATAATGATGCTAACATCAGTTTATCTGCCACCTCCATGGGGTGTAATGCTAGTAGAAGATCTTGGTAGTAGTACAAAACCACATCCAAAGGAGTTTCTGTGTATACTAATTTAAAACATAAGTAAAACTCAGCACATACAAAATATCAACACATCCACAACTACTTGTATACATACTTGTTTGCTTGCAATCAGTGGACTTCACAGAGGAACTACAAACTGTTTAGTGGCATATACATATGTATAGCGGATAGTATTACAAAATCTATTTTACAGGAGTAGGATAGGGCAACAAAGCCACCAGCTGTAGAGGTATAAATGTGGATACGATCTGTCCTTCCTTTTTGTAAGACACTTGTCACAACTCTACATTTAACCTGCTAACCTTCAACTACCTCTCTAATATGTGTAGATAGCAATGAATGGTTAAAGTATTATGCAAGCCCATTATATACTCATGCTGGTACTTATTACAGGTTTCCTTGGTATTCTGGAAGAATTTACCTAAAGAAGGGCATGCAAACTATAGTACATGGCTAAGCACTACAGGACCAGTCTGGGGTTTGTGGTGTTTCATTACTTTTATCACTTGGATCCCTACTTCATTTATAAATTAACAATTTTTTATACACTAGCTGGGATTAACATGATAGTGAGTTATATAAATGATGGTATTACAACATAGCTATGTGGCAAAATTCCTACAATTACAATCATATTTGTTCATTGCCAAAGTAGGGATTTTCCCACATAGCTATGTTGTAGCACCATTTATTTATTTATTATTAAGGCTCAAGTGTTGAAGGTCTGTAGGATACCTGGTCCTGGTCCACCTGGCCTGTTTAAAGTTGTTACATAAAGTGTGTTGTATGTTGTTACCATCTTCCATATAATATCTTGTTTCACTACTTTTTATCACTTGGATTCTTATTTTTCTAATATACTAGCTTGTTTATTATTTCTGTTATAGCATAGCAATGATATACACGTGTGACTGTTCTATTGGATTATCATATAGTTGTCTATGGTGACTGCTATAATAGAGTATCTCAACCGCTTTGCTGATCTCAAGTGTGCTAGCCTCTGGTAGTTTATTGATAACAAAGGAGCATGGTTGCTATGCCTTGTTTTCTGCAGCAAAATCGATTGTTACATATCGTATAAGTCAGCTAGATCATGGTCACTGTTGCCTGTTTTATTAATCATTAAATCATTAAGGTACATGGCTGCTATACTCAATTTCTCTAGTGACCAATTGTAAGTGCAGCTATCCACTATTTACTCCCTCTTATATTGGTGTAAGATAGTCCTCATTCATAAAGGTGCTTTTCGTTGAGTAAGATATTTCTATGGTGCTCTTTAGCAGTAGTGTTTTGGCAGGCACCTACTATCAGTACTACTGTACTGTATGACAAATGAACATGGGATGTTTGCAGGAATATTCTGCATACTTGGTGCTGCAAATTTGAAACGTACCGTGATTTTTAGCTAAGCACTTGCAGTGCTGCACACAACATGAGCTGCTAGCCCTGATCTGAAGACTCTTGCGTGAGCTAGGAAATCTGGTCTTAAGTGTACAATATTACAAGTACACAGAATTCTCAACCAGAGTAGGGACCATAGTGGTAACACTTCTTACTCATGCATTACTCCAGCTTGTTTCAGTACTTTTTATCAATGTGCTATGGTCCCTACTCTAGTTGAAAATTCCAAATTTTTTGTTTACTTGTTTGTTACCATTTTTTTTGTAAAATAAAATTATTATGACTGGTGAACCCATGCATACCACATCAAAAGAAAGTAAATGATAGCTGTGGAGCCGTGCACCCCAGCTATCAATTATCATCTGAAAAGTGAAGTATCTATTACACTTCATTGTCAGCTATGTTCAACCCGTTATACAGCATTACGAATTAAGAACTGTTCACAAAACACCTCTGCAATCCAAGTAGCCACTATGATGTGATTTCCATTAAGACAAGCGTTAAGAAGGGAAGTCATTTCGTGTTACCGCCAAAATTGACACCTTTCGCTGTCAGCAAAGATGAATGGGACACAAAGGAGGACACTGGTAAGTCCATGAAGAATACACTGTACATACTGCAGTATGCCAAAAGGCACGTGTCCGGCTGAAGCAACGTCGAACAGTAAAAAAAATCGAGCCCGTAGTCTTAGCTGTTGTCGAATTACACTCGTCTGAAGGCATCAGTTACTCAGTCAGTCAGTCAGACAGTCAATCAGTCAGTAGAAAATTCCGTTTAATAATTTAAAAAAAAAATTCATAGCAATTTGTTGAAAGCATTTCGGGTTGATCCGAAGGCTTGTTTGGGCTTAGTTTTACCTAACCAATACTGATCATCAGGGAAAAGGGAGGCTGGTTTTTGGGTGATGTTTTTTTGTGCCATGCCCAAACCTTTGCGGTCCCTACTATACAGTACTATTGTACTGTACGGTTTTGGAACATACACCCATTACAAAAAACCCTTGGACTTGAGAATTTACTCCAAATTTGAGCACTGGAGGTCATAAGCACTTGAAGAGTGTCAACAAGTTCCTGGTGAGCAACTAGAATGTGTTTGTGTGTGTGTGTGTGTGTGTGTGTGTGTGTGTGTGTGTGTGTGTGTGTGTGTGTGTGTGTGTGTGTGTGTGTGTGTGTGAGCATACCTCTTGTATTTGTCACAGGAGGCTCAATCTTGTATTTCCCAATTATTATGTATTTAATTCCAAGTTGCACAAACACTGCAGTGTTACAGCAAGCAGCATGAAGTGCAGCACCAGTCAAACATGAGGGGATCAGTAATCCAATACACACACACCCTCTTTTGTACGTCTTTCTAATGATTGAATTGCTCTGGACATGTAGAACTCTATGAGACAGAGTCACAGTAAATTGTTTCAGCTCTCCGTAAGTCATTCCTTCGTTGATCAGCTTGGCAAATACAGTATCATACTTTTGTTTGTGATAGTCATGTTTCATCACTTTGAACTTAGTTATCTTTATGGTTTCTTTCAATTTTACATCATTGAATGTATCATTAAAATTGCTTACAGACTCTTGCAGGCACTCATTTTTAGAGACCTTTGCTAGGTATTCCAGCAGTCCGACATTCAATAAGTTGCAATAAGTCAGGTTAGCAGGACTTGAGAACAAAACATCGATTGAAGAGACATCAAAGTCATATTCTTCATGATGGTGAAACTTACAGTAGTTATTACACCACATTCTAACAAGACTCCGCTTATACTGTTGAAATTCTTCCAGAAATTTTCCCAACAACTGTTGAAATGCAATTTCTATACCCTCACTGGCAGTGAATTTAATGGGACGAGAAGGTACATCTGTAAACGATACATGCACAATACATGTAATGTTTGCTGATTCTCTACGAGCCTGCAAGGTTGGCTAATATAGTAACAAAGCTTTTAAGACTTATCATACAGTACAGTGGTACTGTATAGTAGGGACCAGCATTGAAACCGGGCTACTACTGCTGACCCACTGACCCAGATAGTAATCTGGCTGGATTTGACCCGGATGTGACCCGGATTAATTAAAGCCAAGGCATGCTATAAGAGCTATGTTTCGGGTAGTCTCAAGCGAGCGAGACTACGTTTTGAACGTTCGATTCATGTTGAGTAAATGAGTAGCTATATGATAACTAAGCTGGTAAGTTTATAATTTAAAATCAGTCAGTGGGTTTGGTTCACGTAGCTACTGTGAGTTTACAGACAGCAATTGGGTGTGGCTTTGTGCATATCTAGTATTACAATTTCCCGATGTATTAAAGTGGATGTGGCTCACAAAAATACTTATCCTGCTGCACTAGACTATATGCAACTTGTACAATAATCGATCAGTGGGCGTGGCTCCACGTAAGCTTGCAGACAACAACGGTCACAGTTTTGTGCTACAGACTGCACTACATACTAATAAATGGGCACGGCTGAGCATGTTTGTAACACGATAAGTGGGCGTGGCTCACAAAAGAGCTATGCAAATAGCGTTTATAAGTTTCCATGTTGTCAAATATATGCATTTCAACTACAGAATCTCCATATCACAGTATAGGGATATTCACTTATTAGTTTACAGTAATAGGACATTATGTACTACTCTATCCAGCTTGTTTCAGTACTTTTTATTGGGATGCTACATTGTCCCTACTCTAATTTAAAATTCTATACTTGTTATAATTATGCAGTGCGGACTGTTATTATGCAATATTGCATTGTGGTATATAGGATCACAGCTTCCCTTGCGATGCTTGCCGTAATGTGCATATGTGAATGGGTCGAATCATTGACATATAACTCATGTGCCTTATGTGTACCAGAATCTGCGAGTGTATAGGACCTCGTATGTGTATGGGCACAGCCAGCATGTATGCACATGAACAACATTTATATACCACTGCTCCCATGAATACTCTGTTGCTTAAATGCAATAAACACATGCCTACCAATGCAAGTGATAAAATTTTGCAGTGATAAGCTTCACTCTGTAACTAGAACTATAGACCCTACTACAACAACAGTACAGAGTAATGAACAAATGGAGTATGGGGTAGTTGTACGTAAATGTTCTATTAGAGCACATGATTGCTACATAGTAATCTCATGAAAAACAGGGATAGATATGTTGGTACACAAAGACTTTTGCACCATGCTGGGAATTATCAACTAATAGATTATAATTACCTGTTGGAATGGTTGCACTGCATCACTTTACACTACCCCTAGTAGTACGAAGTATTAGATAATAGTATCTGTATCAAAACAGCTAGCTAAGCGGTAAAAAGGGTGCAGCCTTCAAAAAAGCCAGGGTGAAAAAGGATATCCATTATCCAAGGTGGCAGCCAAAAAAAGATTACGATGGTGTCAAAAATTTTCAATTCAGTGTTGCCTCCTCCCAAGGATTTGCAAATTCACCTGATTTGTCATTATTAAAAATTTTGCCATTAACCTACATACATCACAGCCATTTCTTGGCTGCCTCCTTGGATTTCATCTTTTCCCACCCTAGCTTTTTTGGAGGCTTTACCCTGTTTTACAGCTTGGCGTATTGGTATACTGTATAGTAACAAAACTTTGGCGGTAAAAAACCTTGGCGAATAGCATTAAAATTGGCAAAGTTTTATCCACCAATTGTTTTTAGCAATCACATGAGCAAATTATCTTGATAGGAAGTATTGTGACAGGTACCGTTTGATTGTCGCAAGGTTTGTTGACCCACAAAGAATTCATGCCGGAAAATCCCAAACATTACCCTCGATATTTATACAAGAACCAGCGAACAATGCTTACACTTGTATGGTAGCTACCACTCGAATGCAACGTTGCTACACGCAACTGCAAGCGATTGAAAGACTTGCCGGTGTGGCAGCCATTTCCATCGTAAGTTGCCATCCCTCAATGCAAGGGATAGAGACTTGCGATCTAAACAGCTGTCGTGTCCCTTAATTGGCGAGTTGTTTACTCACTTGCACTCGAGTGTAGCAATGTTCCATTCAAGCAGTACAGTACGTGGTAGTTACGTTCTATCATAGATCATAAAAAAGTTCAGGTGAAGCCCCATTTGCCAAAGTATTTTTTTGCCAATTTTGCAATAATGGGTTTTCGCCAAACTTTTTTACCACCAAAGTTTTTTACTATACGGTATATAAATATCATTTTTGTAATTGCATACAAACCTTGATGTAACTGGCTTACTTTTTTACCTGTCTTTCTTTCTTTACTACAGGAATGTGAAAAAAAGTAAATCCCCCCTCACCATCTTTTGCCATGTCCTTTTAGGAGGAGCTATAGCCATATTACTTTGATAACCAAATCAGTTTATTGCTCAAGAATCATATTGAAAACCTATAGTTTGAAAAAAGCAGACATATCTCCTCCCCTTTACTGCAAATTCACTTGAAACCAAACTTAAACTGTCACCCACACCTTTGTGAATAGTAAGCACCTCTAAAATAATTATTGTTTGGCATGTGTTTAAGCCATTGATAGCTTTGTAACAGCTATAAGACTTCACAACCCTCTTCAATCATATTATGGCTTAAATGGTAAAATTCAACAGCAAAACACCACTGAGAGGTTATTGTTTGCTGCTATGCGTATACATCAACTACCGGTATAACAGATTGCAACTAGCAATATGATACTAGCTGCTCAGAGTGGCTTCCCCTTTTAATGGTGTGGATCTGATTTTGTTTGTGCTCCGATCAGCTCCTGGATCCGCCCCTGAATGCAGAGTTTTTAATTGTGGTCCATACGTACAGTACGTATGTCCATTCGAACTATTATACTATTGTGTTCTTTATGTAAAATTATCACATGAACATGAACTCTCTACAGGGTGATTTCTAACATACTCTCTGTAAATCCTTCCCTGAGAGATGAATGCAAGCTTTATCAACTATTACTCACTCATTTTGTCAATTTGTGCTAGGGTCCTGCTGTAAACTCAGAAGCCTAAATTTTACAGGGGGGTTCATGAACCCCTGGGAACTCCCCTCCCTATACCTCTGAGGGCGACTTGTAATGTAACTGAACTCTCCACAAAGCAACTTGTTTGTAACTACAAGGTTTGATTTGAATTGAATTGAATTATTGTTTCAACTCCATGCAATCAGTTAAACTGTTCTTCCTGGTAACAATACATACAATTACAGAATACAAAAAACAAGAACATGTAATTGAACACGAAAGTACAAAACCAGTAACAAGTCAAATATTACAATACAGATCACAATGGTAATAATAGCAGAATTGCTGATAATGGAATCAATGAAGAAGACAGGATGAAAAGGGTGGTATAGCATTCCACCATTGGGAAGCTCTATAAAACTTTCAAGCAAACAGTAAGAGAAGGGTTGGCAAAATAATTGAATCAGTGGTGACTTGTTTAGTTTATGTGTGAAATCACATTATTGTTTTTCCTGTCATGAAACCAGATTCTTGAGCAGCACGACACACTGTCTTGTGTTTTGATACTACAGTGTATTATACCTAAATAGTGTATGGGCAATTGATTACATGTATGGGGCTTCCCATGTCTGTATGGGAATATCATAAGGGGCCAGACAAAGTTAATTCATAGTTATCAACAAAAGCATAAGGATGTTTCATCTTTATGGAGATTGAAAATATACTTCTGGGCTTCATTTCACCCTCTAAGCCAATAACAATATCAAAGAGTACGGTAGTACTGTTAAGTGACATTGTTTGTTGGTGAAAGATGTATTGTGCCTAAGTTTTAGAGCAGAGGATCTTGTTCCGCTGTTTGAAAATGATACATAGGAATTGATATTAAAACTTGAGGTTGGGTTCTTGATGCTGTTAATAAAAAACATAATGTCGGATATTTCTAATATATACATTAAAGGAAGTAGTTGGAGTTTTGTTAAACGTGTTTTGTAATCAGAGATGTAGTCTTGGAAGATGTATTTAGTGACTCTATGTTGTAGTTGTTCGATCTTAGCAATGTCCTTCATAAGGTGAGGACGCCAGTCTGGTGAGCAATACATGATTTGAGATCTTACTAGTGAGATGTACAGTTTGACTTTCACTGAGGATGAAATTGATTGGCTAAAAGTTCTTCGTATAAGACCTAGTGTTTTGTAGGCTTTAGTAAGGACAAAATCTTGATGGGGACTCCATTCTAGATTATTGCAAATTAAAACTCCAAGATCCTTGTGTGTTGGAAGTGAATTGATAGTGGTTCCATTTATTGTGCAAGATGTTGGAAATTTCTGGTTGAACGACAGGTACTTTTAGAAGGATGAAATGACAAGTGGGTTGTTGAGCTCCAATTGAACAGACAGTTGATATCACTTTGCAAGAGATCCATGTCATTTTGTACTATTATACGTTTGAAACAAATAGATATTACTGTAGAACACTGAATCTGGAATGTTATTCATGTATATGATAAATAAAAGGGGACTCAATATACTGCCTTGAGGTACTCCAGATTCCACCAGAAGTAAACAGGAATTACTGTTGTTAATAGATACATATTGTCTTCTATTGGTAATGTAGGCTTGAAACCACAACCAAACTTCACCTCCTATGTTAAAGGACGAAAGTTTGGTGAGAAGATGTGGGTGGGAGACTGTGTCCAAAGCCTTGCTAATGTCTAAGTAAATGACGTCAAGCTGTACATGTATGTCAAGTAAACCATTACTTACTTATGCATTGGTTTGAATGAAGACAATACTACATTCAGAAAATGGTTGTGAAAGTCCTGATATATATGATCGCTCTTTGATTAGGTGAATTGTGCATATTTTTTATGAATTAATTCTCAAAAGAGAGGGACAAAACGATCAAGACAAACGGTAGTCTTGCAGCGCCCAACCCCAACTTGGGGTCGGGCGCAGCAAGACTAGGAAAATGGTGATTGTTCTATTAGAGCATCTCATCAATACACATTTTGACTAACCATTGGATGAAGCTGGAGAGTGATTAACTGGTCCACATAAAGCTTTCTTGATTTTATTGGCTAAAGACTTGACTACAACATCATCGCTTCTTCCCATAACAGTCAGCATTTCGTTAAGCTGAGTATATTCACCAACCTGTATACTACGATAGATCACATTATCTAGGAAATATTTTATCTTGTCTCTCTCATTCGAGTAATGATCAACTGTGGTCTTTTGATGGTCAGAAAGAAGCTCTCGATGATAAAAATCCAAAACCAAACCTTCAACGGGTAAAACTATTAGCAGCTTGGGATAAAACTTCCTGTAAACTCTTTGTACTTCTTTTTCTTCTGTGTACTCCATCAATTTTCATTATTTACGAACTAGAAACACCACTCCCCAAAATTGGTGGATCACGTGAATTCTGGGGTGTCGTTAATTGGAATTCGACGGTAGTGTTTGAACTTACTGAACGTGTCCTAGGAGCAATATGGATATTACGAAGTGCCTTCGTCTAATAAAGGATTCTCGGAATGATAGTGAACTGTTTGCTGCACTGCTGGTAGTAGCGAAACTTGTGAAATCTGACCAGCTGACTGACACAGCAAGGAAAAGCATTTTTGACACGATCGGGTTCGCCTTTATCAGTAGATTACTGATAATGAGTAATCCAGATGTAGCGGCCTCTGCTAGTGTACTACAAGACAACCCATATAAAAAGTTAGCACTGACATTACTAGCTTGTTACTGTACTGACAAAGAACTCGCAGCACATTCAGAAATGATCAACAATATTACAACTTTTGTGGAGATAATGAACAGCTTTCCATCAGTCTCAGTAGAAATGTTTGATGATGTCCTCCAATGTATTGAAGCAGTAGGTGATGTACAGGAAGGTCTACATACTCTAATGTCTGCAGGTGTAACTGAAGCACTTGGTAAGGCGTATGTTACACAGAAGCCAGGATCTGAAAAAGCTTATGAGGTTTTAGTCAAACTATTAGGTAAAGTACAGCAGAGTGTACCTGTATTTCAAAAACCATTAACATCACTGTTAAATCTTTTCTGCTATGTATTTAAATCTTCACAAGACCTATTTAAGTTTGAGCTAGCAAAAAGTTTATATAAAATCATACAACTAATGGATCCCAGTGTATTTGAGTGCTTCACTGACTACCAATGGCTCTCCGATTTGCGTCATGGCTTGACAGACATTTTCAGTAGCAAGGTTACGGTGGATCATAGAAGGTCAAGTCTTTGTTTGTCATCTCTGGTGTGTAGTTGTGTTGGCTTAGAATGGACAATTGTTAGTGATAAGACTAATACTGGACAGTGTGATACAAAATTACTTCAACTGTTCATTCATTTATGTGAAGTAGAAATACATGTCATACTCAATAATTCAATAACAGAGATAAACAATGACTCAGAGTTTCTTTCAGCTTGTTATTCTGTAATTGAAATGACAATTGTTTACCTTGCTAAGGCATCTGATGAAAATGTAATTTCCGAAGAAGATATGGTCAAGTTGCATCAGGTATTAAGCAGGACATTGTCAGTTGTTGTGAAGTTTCTAGAACAATGCTCCATATTAGATGACATTTCCACCTTATTATCTCCACTAATGTTGGCCACAGTACGAGTGTTGGGTGCCTGGCTTGCTGAAGATGACTTATCATTGCTTCCTGAGGTATGTAAGGTGCTACCATTTGTGTTGGATCTTGCTTTAGCCGATCATAGTCATAACCGTCAACTTGAACTAAACCCTGATGTGCCGTCTTCCTCAGTGCAGTTTCCTCATATAATACAGTTTCTGTTACCAGGTCTCATTCATCTGACGATGGAGGAAAAATCACGGAAAGTGATAATACGTAAAACCCGTCACAAAGTCATTTTGGAATACATGAAGTACCTTATTGATAAGCTTAACAGAAATGAAACTGGAGATGCAGTGGAAGCCAAACTATGTATGTGTTGGAGCATTTATCAGAACATTTGTATAGCTGAGAGAAAGGTCTTGACTGAATATAAGTCGTTTGATGAACTGTTCTGGAGTTTAATTCCTTGTCCATTTAAAGGTTCTTCCTTGAAGCCAAAGACCAACATGTATTATGTCTTATTGGTGGTACTGCTTATCAACATAAAGTCTCATTTGTGCTCACAACTGGATGACACTACTTTCACTACCATTATAAACTACATCATCTCAGCGTTGCATAATTGTTGCGTTCCTCTTCACAAAACGCCAGAACATTTTGTTACCGCTGACTGGGATGAGGTGTTTGAAATTTGGATGATTTGTGTTCAGGAGCTGACAGCTGCTAAAGAAGGGAGTGCCAAGGTACATAAAATTATATTGGAAAATAAACAGTACAGTGAAATATCTGGGGCATTTGTGATGCTTCAAGAAACATGATTTAGCAGACTAACATTATTGCACACAGTCACCTAAGTGGATGCATATCTGTTTGTATGTTATTATATGCAGTATGGAAACCTAGAGGTCTCCAGTTCAAATAAGTCAATGTTAGATGAAGCACATTCTGTGTAGAAACTGCATGGATAATGTTTTTTTTCATGTTTCTTAAATGTGTATTGAGTATAGTATACTGTTGTTTTCATACTTTTGATCAGGGTGTATAAGCATATCGAATGAAAATGTTGCTGCTTTGTTATAATGCATTGGAAATGGGAGCTTGTTATTCTTCTGCTTGTTTATCCATATAAACACACAGTCATCTATTTCTTATAAACAATTTTGAAACCTGCATTTAAATAGTGCCAGCAATAAAAGGCCTGGCATCTATTCAAGCTTGGGTGTCTTTTTGTGTATGTGACATTGGAGTGGTACTTCTTGAAACATACAGAGGTCAGGGTACTTAGAATTCAGTGAATGGTTCAGTACCTTCATTTGTATACTTTTTGTACATCCATGTATCTGGGCGTTTATCAAATAATAACTACTTTGACATACCAGCTTTTAAAGCAGAAGTATATTGACAAAATGTATGACGTCTATTTGGTCCCATGTGTTTAAGTACCTCACTAGCATGGGAAAGCTGTCAAGCATGTTTACACTTTACAGTAGTTGCAATAAAAAGCTTGGTAATATTGGTTGTTATATTATGAGCAATTACCTGTATTGAACAAGTGAATTAAACAAATCAAGGGATCTCCTCCACTCTAAGATACTCTAACCGAGCAGCCAGTTACCGATTGTGTACTCTTCAGATGCATTTTAATTAATATAAAGAAGCTTGATAATTCAATCATGAGGACTTCAAGGTCTGCATTTTCAAGGATGCAAATGCTCATGTTCTGAGTTAGTGTGACGGATTTAAAAGATGTAGAGGAAGAGAACTAAGTATGTATTCAGTAGGGTGATGTACTATACTACCACACAGTTGCCAGTTTTAAAATACCATAGGTGTACTTGTGGTCTACTCTAAATTGTATACATCTGAGCCGCCATAATAGTTAGTACATACATCTCATCCCTCAGGTGCGTAGCAACAAAATATTAAGTGAGAGGGCTAAGAAGAGTGGTAACTGGATACAATTTGCATATAGCGTTAGCATGTGAAACTAATAACTTTTATGTGTCATAGTAGTGTTGCTGAAATCACTCTCAGATTCAATTTCATGAAGTGTAATTTCAAATTTTCCTTGGTTGCATGCCTCTAGACAGTGGCAGACACCCCGTAGTTTGGCATCCACATACTGATGTATGCCATCAAGGTTACACTCTGAATACATGCTGTTAAAATGCAGTACTGCAGACCAGTAGTCAGTAACTGCAAACCAAAATTTGTTTTGATCTGCACTCACTGCAGTGCATAAGTTTTTTGTTATTTTGAGCACCAAGTGTGCCAAAGCTTGTGAAACATCTTCTATTTATGGGGGCTGGGAACATGCCTCCTACAGAAAAATATGTTAATAATTTTGCTTTATTGGTGTAGCATTTAACATTTCACCAATTAGCTGCAAAATAATTGAGATATTTATATTCTTGCATTTGTACTAATCTCAAAAACAACTGACTATTGGAGATAACACTTCAAATAAGGCCATAATTTCATGAGGATTGTGCAGTGCAATATGTGTATAATGGACGAGAGTGGAACACAATATGAATGGGTGTACATGAACCGTACATCAGTCTACAAGAGAGCATTGTATGTAACTACTAGTATATCACTAGTATTGTATCAGTTTTTGGGCTTGGTTGCATTAACAAAAGTACTTTTTGAGAATTTGCAAAGGATTTAGCATCTATGCAGTATTTTTTCTGGCCACTCGGTCACCACATGCCTCACACACACATGCGTATGCATGCACGCACACACACAAATGTTGTAAGACATTTGCTTCACATTGCTACTCAGGCAATACAAACAGTTTATAAAAACTGCATGATAATTTTGGCTTCTTGAAACAGGATATCAAGGATCTTTTAAGATGAAAATATCATCATAACACGATAATGTGTTACACAATTGCAATACTCAACTCAGTGCCTGATGATATGAAAAATGCCTTACTAAAATTAAAGTACTTTTAGTACTTTTAGTACTTTAGTCCTGAGACCTTGTATACCAGAAGCCATACATTGCTGACCACAGGATGCATAGAAACCATGCTAGTTCAAGAAAACAAACCTAGCATACCAACTTGACACTCAACAGACAATACCATAATGTTTTAAAAGCTTTAAACTAAGTGTGGGTTCAAGGTTCTTACCTTGGTGGTTCACTACCACTGGAAATATGTTTCAATTGTATAGAGTGAGAAGCTAGCTGGTACAACAGCCTAGGGAGCCAGCACTTGATAATGAAACATTGTTGAATGCAGAACCATTATTCTTTCCATCTTCCCACACATGCATAGTGTATGGTTGTGATCTGATACTTAAAGGAATTCTATGTGAAAGATTCTGTAGTTAACATGGATGTAGAGGGAGTTCAATCCAGATATCTGGCTGTGTGACTCCTTAGGTGCTTCTTAGATTGCAAGTTTGCCAGCCTGGTTTGTCACTTGGTTAAAAAATGACAGAAATACAGGCTGGCTGGCTGGCTGGTGAGACTACTGTTTTATAGTAGTGGCCTATATCAGTTTTATGAATATCAAGGTATATGTAATGGTCACAGTACAGGTGGTGGATCATGTGTGATGGCAAGTAGATGTACCTAGCTACTTTGACTACAGGAAGTATTTGGAACAGCACTATCACAAAATTGGCACCTAGTTGACATAGAGCACATTATAAACTTTGTGGCTTTTACACTACCTGACTAAAGGCCACACATCTATTTCTCTTGAAATGTTATTGACATGCCATAATTCAGGTTTATTGTACTTTGTACCATAAATTAAAATATTACAGTAGCTCTTAGATGTCCTGTTATTGATATTGTTGGTCAGTCATGTGATATAGTTATGTGCAGTTTGGAGGCCTCTCATTTCATTAGCATACACTGTCACACATAAGAGAAATTACCTTTTATGGCAACATTCTCAAGTGTTTATTAACATGCATAATAAAAAAATGCATATGAAGCTTTAATCATAATTAAACTTTTGAGCTCTTGAAGTGTGTGGTATAAAGAACACAGCTTTTGTTATGTCCTAGCTACAAGACCCCTGAATATCAATCTGTCATGAAGGATTGCTTACAAAATAAAGGCCAATGAAAGCTTCCATGATACGTCATGATGCCCATTAATTTTGTAGTGCCTGCATGCAACCCTCAGCTAGCTAGTTACACCAACACTAATTAACAAACACCAGTCAACATAGTATTGACTTTTTCTGTCCTAAAGTTTCCTCTCAAGTCCCATTTATTGTAATGGAATCAATTTTGATGACATGTGCATGACTGAGTAATTGTAGCTGACATGTATGTCATGCCTGTATGTGTATCAAACATTAATGATGATAGTAATATTGTACAACTTGTGGTGGTTGTTAGTAATATTGTGGTGGTTGTGGTTTTATGACATAATGGTAAGCATGCAGTTAGCATTCTGTACTCTGTATGTGCATGTGTGTGCTTCTGCATGTGTGGATGTGAGAACACATGACCAAAATATATGTGATTGTATGTTTACACTTATAGGGTGTAGGTCATAGTACAAGGGGATAGCTGGGTACAAATACAGGCGTACTGCAAGTCGGAACAATTGTTTGGTTTAGAGTAGCTAACGGTGGCTTTGACTGCACAGTAAACCATGGCTAGGATTATGATGGTATTTGTGCTGCTAGTATACTGCAGCAGCTCTTGCTGGCTAACTGTCAATACTATGCTCCAATATGTACTGGATTAGATGTTGATGGTAACGATGATGATTGGAATTCATGCAACTCAACTGGAAGTGATAGTATAGATATGGTTCAGGTGGGCTTACCTGGTAGTATGGCACTGAGAGAGTCTGCAAGAATTAGGTTTGCCCATGACCATAGCCACATGTACATGTTGCTGCAAATCAGAGCAAACTATTATTTGAACTTGACTGCTGGAAATAGCTTTTCCCATTCCATGGCAGTGATGTGGCAAGTAGGGCCGAATGCAACTATGTTTGACATGGGAGGCTGTACTCCAGCTGGATACACTGGGGCATCATATGATTGTGATGCAATCAAGTTGTATTGTGCTACAAATAACTGCTCCTGTGATAGCTATATGACTGATGTATGGCATATGGAGTCAGCATCACCTGGTTCTATTCCTGGAGTACAGTATCCACTGAGGAGTCCTGTTGTATTCCCCAAAGATGGTTCTTATCAGTCGTATGCCTACAATCCTGATGACTTGGGAAGTTATCAACCTGGAGTGGAACGATTTACTACTGGGAATGACCACACCTCAAATAGTGATGATGAGTTTTCAGTCCACCCTTGCCTTAGAGGAGACGATGGTCAGACTGGTGCACACTTGTTAGATTATCGATTGTCATCACAACGTTACGCTAATCAGCTGAAGTATGCATGGTCCCATTCTGCAGTTAGCACGTATGCTTATCCCTTTGCCTCTCCTGCTGCAGATGGTTGGTACACATATGAGTTTTCTCGGCCACTTTATTCAACGGAAAACACTGATGTACAATTTCAGATTGGAAGTGAATCAAGTTTTGCAGTTGCATTTTGGACACCTAATGGTGACTTACCTTGGGGTGATTCTGACCACTATGTAGCTCCTGCTTCTTTCCAATTTGCTACAGTGTACTTCATTGAGGAGAGTACCCCTGAACAATCTGTGGGTAACAGTGGTAATATTTTCAAACCATCTACTGTATTGGGAGTTCTTGTTTTGGCTGCTGTAATGACACTAATACTCTAGCTACACCAGAGTATCAAGTATTCTATAGAATTGTTTTAATTCAAAAATCATGTATGTACAATTTTGCATTAGAATTACATGTAGCTACCCTTTTACAAGCATACAATATTTGTATATACAATGTGTGACAAGAAGTGTATGCATTGTTTTCTGTTACATAATATATTATTATTATTCAAAGTGCCTCATGGCTCACGGGCTCAAGGACTGTGTTCAATTCTGCAGAACTATGAATTGGTCCCCATAGTGGCCCATATGATACACTGTACATAATTATAACTAGCTACACATAATTTATGTATACAGACATCACACGTACATTTGAAAATGGTGTGCATAGTTAAACTACATAAGAGGAAGTGACAGAATGATGTAATATAAATCAAGAGCTGAGGTCAAGGTTTCTATTGCATCATGCTAACACCTAGATTGGCCTCTGGTTTATTGCTAAACACCATCAGGGGAAGGTACAAACCCTGGACTGGACCATATTATACTTCCTAGTTTGTGCTGTTAGACTGCACACGGGCAATTGGAAACAGTGGAAATGCATGGAAACTAGGAACAGAGAATGGAAATTGAAAACAGAAATCATCATATAGATGTATCCTAGCTAAAACCCTCACTTAGTGGCCACCTTTTTTAAAGACCACCTCCATACAAAGACCACATTGTAGTTAAATTCCAAAGATGATCAAAGCATACTAATGACCTTAAATTAGTAAGACTACTTCATGGTTACCTTTATAAAGACCACCTCTTTACAAAGATACCAGTTCCAAACATCTATCAAAACAGCTAGATCGACCAAAAAAAAAGGCTAGGCTCTTAAGGTCATCACCTCCTTATGCGGCCTCATTTTTCTTTGATACAGTAGGTTACCATGTGTACTAACTACACTTCACTTGCATGGTCATGGAGTGCTTTTGAATGACACATTCATGGTACAGATAGCCTTAGTGAAGTGTGGACCAAAATATGGTAGATGATCATGACATTTACCCCTTTCTATGAGTCACAAAGAGGTGGTCTTTGTAAACGGTGGTCATTATGAAAAGGTAACTGTGAAGTGGTCTTATCAATATGTCATTAAAAACCTAATTACAATGTGTCTTTAAGAGGTGGCCACTAAGTGAGGGTTTTACTCTAGGATACACGTACGGTATACAATGGTTGACTATTTTCCCATTTTTTGTTTCTGGTTTCCAATTGCCCCAGCACACTTGGCAACTTGTTTTCACCATACCTACTTAAATGTGCACGTGCCAAAAATGTTTTATCTGTATAGCTATAGTATGTTCACGTTGAGCTGAATCCTCAAAAACATTTAATAACTCATGGATGCAATTACACACGATCCTGAAACTTGGCTCGTTTGTAGTACTGCTTGACCCACTAAAAATATTTCAAAATCTTTTTGTTCAAACGTTTGACATAATATTTATGGCCAATCAAAATTTTCACAATACATTTCCTATGGGGAAGCCATATAAATACAGTGTCCATTATAGCCCTTTCCCGAACTTGTAATGGAGCCAAACTGTACATGTCTGTTGTTGACACCTTTGCTGTTACCAATAATCATCCGGTTGACTGAAATGTTAACTCTGTTGAGAAAAAATCCACTTTTAATTTTTAGCTGTTTTTCAGGATTCAGCTCAACGTGAACATACTAATATATAAATAATGCTTTTAGGAAATGAACAATCCATTAATTTGTATGTTATTGGTGATATACAAGTTTTTTTGGGCATTGTGTTATCTGTCAGAAATGACCGTACTTGGTGCCTTCTCCACCAAGTCATTCTGTGTATTATGCACATGTATGATGATACTATAACATTAACAACACATGATACATAGAGCTCACTACTAAGTATAATTATAATGTATGCAACTACATGTACAGGTGTAAATACTGTTTGTTGATATGCATTTAGTATACTGTGCATACCAGTTCAACCAATTGTAAGCTCTTATCATCAAATTTAACAGTTAATCCAGAATCTACTATATGTATATTATGCTTTTGAGCTGGGACCAAACAGTTGCTGTCAGTGTGCACATGATATAGCCTTCAATTTTTAACTGGTCATGCTATGCAAGTGGCCATAATAAGGAACTTTGTATGTTGGAGAATGTACCAAGGAGACTTTTCTGAGGTAAAGTTTCAAAAGCCAATATAGACAAACCTGTGATATGAAAAGGATGAAAATGAAATTGAAATCCAGTCCAGTGGTTCATTCCAGCAGTCCCCTCTAATGTCTTAGCTTAGATAATGGCGGGTGCGATTTGTTAAGTGGTGGCTATATAGCTACAAGTCTTAAATGCCAACCCAGGAATAGATCTACAGACTCCAGACATATAGATGTTAGCTCTATTGTCTTACTTAACATGTTCCTAAAACATTGTTAAAGATTTGATAATAAAATTAATTATTACAAATAAAAAGGTAACAATTAATTATTGCTACAAGGGGATCATATCATTTTACTACAATTGATTAAAGCCAATCAACTTCAGCATCAACTTCCTTACTACAAAGTAGTAAAGTTACACTTTTTTTATTTGTGTATCTTACAATTATTGGTATGCCCACCTCTTTCAGCCAAACTTTACTCTGAGGGAATTTACCCCTTGATCCTCCCTTAGTTATCTTTTAATTTTGAGGGGAAGCTGTGTGATATACACAACACTACAAAATCATATTTTGGATTTATTATATACATGACTTAAATTTCAGGTTGAGAACTGCTAGTCCCACTGCATAGCCCTTCCTATACCCATTATACATCTAACACAGCGATAATGAAAAGTCTCTAGCTTTCTAATAATAACCTGGGTGGGAGCTACAGTCTCTGCACCATACATACATACATACATACATACAAAAGGACACCAAGCTCTACAGATTGATAAGACTATGCAACTTTTTAGTTTCCAGACTAAGATTGTAAGCCAGAAACACAGAATTGCAAAGCTCACCAAAACTTTGTGTAATTCTGCAATTAATCTCTTCTGTTATCCTACCATGGGCCTCTCTAAATACATAATTCCTTCACTAGTGTATTACCACCACCTAATTATAATGGAGCTACATACTCAGCTGTAAGGTTAACCCCAGCAACAAGCAGCTTGGTCTTTGGGATGTTAAGAGTCAAACCAAACTCTAGTCTGCAGTGACCTCCTCAAATATCCTAGCTGCAATAACCATATCTGACCTTGAAGTACAAACAGCTGCATCATCAGCAAACAAACACTCAGTCTCCTAGTACCCACCTCAACAAGTTTCCCACCTATTTTGTAAAGCATCTTAATTCCTGCTACACACACCCACATACACACACGTATATATGCACACATGCATGTACACACACACACACACACACACACACACACACACACACACACACACACACACACACACACACACACACGCACACACACACACACCACACACAGAACACATACACACTACACTACACACATACATGCACACACCCACACAAATGTCTACTTAATAAGTAGATTAATGGTGTAAATGCAAATTTGAATATGAAGTTGAGATTTTTTACTATTATGTACATAACTACAGTGAATTCAAATTAATAATCTAAACTTCAGTCAAACTGTGATATGTAGTTAGTTACTGACTACTCTTTAATGGGATGGACATAGCATTTCAATGGTTCCTTAGGAGCAGTTATTAAACCATATACACTTCCAACTTCCTTAGCACCCCCAACTGGCTCAATAGTAAACTGTTGTAGTAGAATGGTCAGGAATACACTGACTTCAATGTATGTTAGTGTATTCCTGACCATTCTACTACAATGTATGTTAGTGTATTTGCTCCATTTGGTCCCTGGACATTTACGATGCCCGTGACCAAATGGAGCAAATGCCATTGTATCTTTTCCTTGTAAATGAGAACACTGGGTGTGATCAAATCTACATATGAACAATAAGAGAATTCTATTATGTTGTTACTATAATAGTCACTGCATCAAATGCATAGTATACGTAAAATCATTTATACGCAATTGCTCATGTAAGGGATGCAATCTATAATATGCATACAACATGTGGTATATTAATGATTTACTTTTCAGGGCTTTTCCATATAGTTACATTCTTATGTGATACCCCTAGGGCAATCACAATTGGTGTACCAGCAGGAATGTGGTACCCTCCAGCTACAATGTCATCGTCAGAATAACGAAATGCATATGGTCCTATCACAGATATTCTAAGCGTTTCATTCAATACTTGACGTAATAATCTATAATAGAAATTATTGTATGTAACATAGTTTTCAGTGAATTTATGGCTACATAAATGACAATGTGTTCACTAGTGACAGTGGTACAAAGATCAACTAAACCATAAAATGATTGGCTGCTTTGTTAGATACCTAAATGTCTGATTAGAATAATCATTATACTAACTAGGTGGTGCTGTACTTATTTACTTATTTTTATTTATTTATTAAGACTTTACAGCACAAGTGCTGAAGGGCTGCAGGACACCTGGTCCCACAGCCTGTTTAAAGATGTTATATTAAGTATGTTTGAAAAGGTGCAGAAAGGAAAAAAATCCATGGCTGGACCTGGGCAGCCTTAAGCTCAAACCTGCAGCCATCTGTCTAACTTTGCTCATTAATTATAAAAGTTATGATATTATTTCCACAGCATTCTTGAAATCCTTGACTTATCAATATGTAAATTTCATTTATAAATACAGAAGCTTACGTGTCTGGATCATATACATAGTCCTTGAGTCTCCCCTGCTGGTCAGATCCCACTCTCTCTTTCATCTCTTCCACCAAGTTGTGGCAGACATCTTGGTTTAGTGTTAAGTAACGTACTGTCCATGCCAACAAACATGCTGAGGTGTGCAGACCTCCTAACATGAATGTTACACCCTCAGCAATAATCTGGATAGAAGACCAATATTGATAGGATAATAGCTATCATAGTGCAAAATTATACTAAACTATATATCTTTTAGGACTATATATCTTACAGTAATTACGTACTATCACCATATTTCCACTGCATAATCATGGTGGTGGGTATACAATTTTACTATTGCTCAGTGCTAATTTCTTTGTATAGTGGTATAATTTATATACACGTAGTTATCTATTATACTAACTACAGTTGCACACATTGCAAGATAGCAGCAAGTGTATCAAGGACAGAATTACTATCAGGTATTGGCACTAACACATACTTTAATTTGGCCTGTGTCAAATATGCCAGCATAATAAAGAGCATAATAAGTTAGAGTGCTATGCCAGCATAATAGCATATTAGGTGGATATTTCAAACTATGGAATTTAATTCCTTGAAAATAGATCAATACTTTCTAATAGAACAGTCAGTGGAAAATGCAAACTGCAATAGAGCACTTAATACATTGTACATAGCTCCTTAGATCGATACTCTCTAATAGAACAGTTACGTTGCAGTGAAATACTCTAATAGAGCATTCACTGATTAAAATGTACCTAGCAGGCATAATGGGAATACTGAAGAGCATAACAGGTGAAAAATTATGGAAATTCCTTGAAGCATTTGGGCAAAATTTTGAGCATATTTGACTCACGCCACATTTTAATAATCAAAAGTGTAAAGAAAAATTATAATTTTACAGAGTAGGAATCATATGAAAATAAAAAGCAATGAAACAGGGGAGGTCATCTACACCTGCAACTATACTTGTAGACATTCAATCCCTACTTCAGTCACAGCGTATCCTTATACTTGTTTGTATACATGTAACAATGACTGGTAAATCAATGCATACTCCTCAGGCACTTCCCTAGACTGCAAGCTGTCTGTGGATCAAGTCACCACCTGGTCTGGGATTTTTTTCTGCATTCAACAATTTTAGCAACATGTTTCTGACTCCCTGCTACACAGGCTTGTAGTAGCCTCCTTTGCAGGTCCTTAGTGGGATAGTGACTAATAATCATACCGCATTGAAGGAAAGAATGGCACTGGCCAGACATAGCTACCCCCCCCCCCCCCCCCACTAACTATCAATTACTGGAAAACGTTATTGCTATTTTGCTTCATTTTCAGTTTTGTTTCACCCATTATACAGCATTACAAACAAAGAACAGTGCAAGAAGCACCTCTGCAATCAACCCAGTAACTACAGTAATAGAGTAAAACATGCACCCTGATCAATTACTGGGAAATGAATGGTTATCATTAAGTACCATAGTACTTAATAAATAGGGATTGGTAAGAAATCATATGGCTTCATAAATGTTCACACTTTAAAAAACAGCCTTGCAATATGTTTTACCCAAAAAAACTACCTGTAATGCATTAGTACTGCTGTAATGATGCTGTACCTTGGTTAAACGAAGCAAAAGGTCGAATGGTTTTATGTACAGTGAGTTTTAAAAATTTCAAAATTCACCTGGATTTCGTCTGCCTGCCTGCTGTAAGACCCAGTTGTGCTAGGTGTACAGCTCCAGAAATTTTAGACAGCCAAGGTAATGACGGTGGATTCATGAATCTGTCATTCCAATTATGTACTTCCCACTCTACCATGCTGTTTGACTTTCATCATTCACTCACTTCTTTGTTCTTCCCGAAGGATAATTAATAGTTGCACACACTCGCATGCCACAACCCAAACACGTGATTTTAAAAAAGTGTGAGTACGTGTGCGTAAGACTATCGTAAGGTGAGGGTGAATGGGTGTAGTATCCAAGGGGTTGTTTTTAGCATTTGTTAATGCTGGGTAGTCGTTTTATAGTCTTACCAGTTGGTAATGCCTTTGAGGGGAGAGGGGGGAGGATCCACTTTGGGACCCAGACTTTTAAAAGCGAGGGTTCCACTCTTAATTGTGGACTCTCCAGCGATGTTTTAGTGTTAAATCATCAACATTTAGGCCATTAGAAATGCAGCTGAAACCTTTAACAGTTGCTGTAATAGTTTTAAAAGACAAAACTTTAATTATTTTAGTGGCGCTTATTGCGTACGAAGGTAAAGTATAGCCTAAATATTTCAAGGGGCAAATATTTGGAGGTTGAACAATGTTGCTAAAAAATAAATTTTTTTTTGCAGATTTGCAAACACTCCCAAATTGCATTAGACTATATGGAGGTCTAAATATTTCAAGGCTGAAATTTTCACAAATCAGCGAAATATTCCCCCTCGAAATGTTTAGGCTATATGGTAAAAGATAGCTGCTTCAAGTGATATTTATGCTATGTGGAAAACAAAGAGTATATATATATATATAACTAGCTGTTAAAAAATTTCAAAAGGAAGTAGGGATTGATATAATATACATGCTACAAAAAGTAAGCTCAAAAACGCTACAGCTGAAATGAGAAACCATCCACGCAATAAAAAGTAAGGAAACAAGATTAGATGACTACTTGCTAAAATGAGACACGCTTTAATCCCTAATTTGCCTAATGTAGGCATTAAAGTACGTCTCATTTTAGCAAGTAGTCATCTAATCTTGTTTCTTTACTTTTTTTATTGCGTGGATTGTTTCTCATTTCAGCTGTAGTATTTTTGAGCTTGTTTCCTTACTTTTTGTAGCATGTATATTATATCAATCCTGCCCTACTTCTTTTAAATTTTTTAATAGCTAGTTATGCTCCATTTTCAGGTATGTTCTACCTGTTATACAGAGTTACAAGTAAAGAAGAGTTCGAGAAGCGTCTTTGCAATCAATCCACTCACTACAGACATTAATATGGATGATTCTCATAACAACCAGCTTGCACTGAAACCACCACATGTTGCCATGAATCATTTAACACCTTCTAGGCAGTGGAGAAAGAAATGGGACACAAAGGAGGACAAAGGTAAGTCCATGATGCATGCACTGTTACAGTAGCTACTGCGGTTGGTGAAAAGGTGTGTCTCGGGCAGAAGTGATATTGAACAGTGAGGAAATCAAGCCTGTAACGTTAAACATAGTTGAGTTATGCTTGACTGAATGTGTCAGTTAGTTAGTTAGTAGAAAATTTAGTAAAATATAATAGAAACGAGCTTGTTGAAGTGTTTGAGATTGCTCTAGAAGCCTGTTATGCATAACTAATACTGTCAAGCTGTCATGAAGGAAAGAGAAGTTGGTTTTAGGAAGATGTTGTTGGGAAATGTTTATGATCTCTATACTATACAGTACTACCTTCCATAATGGGCACTTGGTACTACCATACTGTATTATAGATGTGAAGTTGAGAAGTAACAGAGTTGAGTCACATGAGGTTAGTGTCAAATAGATCACTACAGTACTCTAATAAAACAAACATTACCTGATCATGTGACACACCAGACTGAAGTAAAGCATCAATAAATGGTATGTCCTCCTTTTCTTCTCCGCTTTGTCTCCTTTCAACCACAGTTAATATCTTATTCCTCATCTGCTGGATGCTATCATTAAATTCTTTCTCTCTGTCACTGCCTGTTTCAGGAGGACCAACAAGTATCCTTTGTTCTATTTTTTGGTATACCTACAATAGGGAAGTACTTGGTCAAAAATTCATGGGAAACTGTCAATTTTGCAGATGCACCTGCAGTACAGTTAGTCAAATACAGTGCCCTCAAAAAGGATACACTGAAATGTGGACACAGTGATACTCAGGAAATTTGGCTATATATCATCCCATTTGCATTGCACTATATAGTTTGCTCTTCTTTAGCCATCAGCTATAGGTGCTGGAGGGCAAACACAGAAGATGGTCCTGTATAAGATGTTTTAGTAGGAGTCTAAGAGACAGTCATTAGTAAAGTTTCGTAAATGAAATGAGACAATACCTAGAAAGGTCAAAGGTCAAATACACCTACAATCTGCCATTAGGACATACCCCTGTACACTATATAACAGCATGGTCCCAAAGTGTCAGGTCCACTGTTTAGTTTTAGGAAAAAAGATTAGAAAAGTGAATTGGGAGGTCGGAAACTATGCATGGCATCGGCAACCGAGTTACCACAAGCCTTGCCCTAACTGAACAGTAAATACAACTTCCCAACAATATTGCTCACCTAGCTCTCGAAGCTAGAGATGTTTGCCAGCCATTGGTCATTTTTAGACCAATTTAAATATTTGCCATACATTTTCAATGGGTATAGAGATCTTCAGAAGAATCCAAAAACATGTATACTTACAGGACGCCCTGACCTTACATCATGTAATAGCCACAACAACCTATCAAAAATCATGTGAAAATAGTAGAAGCACTTCAGATTTCTGGATGTATGAATTTTTGTAACTTGACTTCAGTGATGGTTGTTAGAGACTATTTAAAGAAACAGTGAAGGAAAGAAATTTTTGGTCAAATGTGAAATTCACCACAATACTCCATAGACAATATGGTATATAGTGATTAACAACATATTTGCTCAGTAGCCAATTCGCAGTGGTGGTTTTTGAAATGCTAATAGAATGTCCCATGTTTTATATGTCCATAGTGACCTAGATTCTGTAAAACATTGTGGCAAAACATCAATATCATGGCTATTACATGACGTAAGTTCAAACGTAATGGCTTTCTGTAAATATATGTGTTTTTGGATTATTCTGAAAATCTCTATAGGCAATACTTTTGACCAGCTCTTTTATAACAATGCAATGAGGGTTTACTGATATGCTTTAAGTTTTTAACTAAAACGATTATGTCACTTACATTGCTCACACTGCAATATAAGGAAGGATGTATCAGGTTTTTCATTTCTAACAGTCTTTACTCCATTACCCGCAAAGAGTACACAACTTGCACATACTCAATTTAAACAGTAACTTTTATGTTGGTGAATTGAATTAGGATACTGTACTTAATATTAACAAATATTATGTGAATTTATGACCTACATACAAACTATCTCAATCCCAAATTTTGCAATCCATCATATCTACTAAATAGCGCACACAAATTATTGATTGTTAATACTGTGATAACTTAAACTTTACACAGGGGAACACATCATCTTATACAATTACAAAATTATTATGAATGTTAATTAATTTGGTTTTGAACTGGATTATAGTTTGATATCGTTAGGTGTTTTCCTCAAAAGTAAATTTCAATTACTGTAATATATATTTTCCAAAAGAAATGTATCTTGACAAGAAAAACACTATAATTAATCAAAGGCACATATCAGAAATTCAGTACAATTTCTGGCATCACAATTTAATGTTATGCCAACAGTGCCAACAATACCTGATTATAAATATGAGTCATCTTGCGTATTTCATCTTCATTATTAAACACACTCCCAAAACATGTTCTAGTTATACCCTTGGTGGTCATTGTTTGAAATTCTTCTTGCAGCTCCACAGAATCATCACTTCCAAGTTTTGACCAACCATGTGCAGTCTCGTTAGCTATCTATATAAAATGTATGGGAACTCAATGTGCAGCATGCATAGCTATATACATGCATAAAATATTACATAGTGAATAATATTAATTACTATCATAAGTGGCATCGAAAATATTGTCATCAGTGGACAAGGTGGGTGCTACAAGTTACAGTTACCAGTATCTTGATATACAATTGCAAGTTTGTGTACATCTGTCTTCATAAAATTTTTAACTGAAACATCTTGCTTGCTACGAAACACCTTGCTTGCTATGAATCATAAATTCATAAACCCTGTATAAACCACAGATATCTACAATTTAGATAACAGTTAAAATGCTGATTACTAAGATTTTATAAGTAATTGTAGTGAAACTTAGCAATCTACTTTGTATGCCAAAGTAGCCACACGTAAACCAATAAACTGTGCATGTCACATATCTTTCCGAGATAAACAACCATGCAACACTTTATTATTGTTTGAGCAGGTAAGAAGTACTCTTTCAAACTCTAAAACATGTTGGAATATATATTATATGCATAATTACATGTAATCTACCCTAAATAGCATAAAATAAATGATAACTCTGTGCTGTTAACTAAAAAGTAGCTACAGGCTAGCAAATGAAATGAAGAAAACTTTCAAGCTAAACCCAAAACCTCAAAACTCATTGTAACTTTATTCATCCAGGCATTTGAAGGCCACACCCTTTTATATGGCTTAGCTGTTTTTTGCATGGATACATAACACAGCATATAATGTTCTGTCTATATGCCTGTAGCCGGTGAAACAAAAGGAAAACACTATATATGAAAGCCAGTCCCAAAGCTGTAAGCTACATAGCTTGGGACTTGTAAATACAAAACAGCCAGGTTGTGAAATAGGGTGGAGCCCTTTCATCACAGCTTTGCTGTTTTATATTTACAAGTACAAAACAAGATTCTATGTAGTAATAAATTCATCAATAATTTTCTGTTGCAATATTAATTTAGCTCACCTTTACAAAAATTGGTACACATCCTTCTAAAAATGTTCCCTTCAATGACTCATACAACCATTTCCTTCTGTCCTCCCAGTCTTGTCCACTTGCAAACTCAATACTGTCTGCTGTTAGCAATGCCTCAAACTGTTCAATCATCAGCTCTGTGAAAAGGCAACAAAAAGATGTGCATCTTACACAGCTTAGTTAACTCCTCAACTGGCAGTGAGTGATATTAACAGAGTGCAGTGATCCCGGTATACCATACAACAATATATGCAGTGAGTTATATGTGTGCGAGGTTGTGAAACTGCCACCAACAACAAAATTAATCTGTTAGAGGTAATGTTTCCCCAGCTGCATGCACATGAGTAATTTCAAAACTAGATAAATTTTGGCTGTTGTATGCATTTCACTCTTTGAGCCCTTTAAATAACCAATATTCTGCTTTCCATACATTTCTACTACCATTTTACTGTCCACTGGAAATACCAGCTGCATGTGTGCTAAATACAAGAAGCCATACACATTGCTGATCACAGGATGCATAGAGGCCATACTAGTTCAAGGAACAACAAACCAAGACTGTGAGCATATAACTTGACAATCAGCAAAAAACTTTTAACTAAACAGAAAATATCATGATTTTTTAAAACTTTGAAAACTTTGAACTACATAACTTGACACTCATGCAGCAGAAAATAAACTAGGACTTCACACTATAAACTTTGTGGCTTTTACACTAAAGGCCACAAATTTATTTCCCTTGAATATTCACATTCATTGTACTTTGTACCATAAATTAAAGTATTAGTTTCATTTTAGAATGTAATGTGATCAGTCATGTGATATAGCTATATGCAGTTTGGAAGCCTCTCATCTCATTAGCACACACTATCACACATAAGAGAAATTACATTATGGCAACATTCTAAATAAAGTGCATTTATTTACTTTATAAGAAAAGCATACGAAGCTTGAAATTAAATTTTGAGATATTGTATGGTGTGCGTGCAGTACATCTCACAATCTATCGTGAAGCATAATAAAAAGCCAATGAAAGCTTCCATGATACATGATACAGATTAATTTTGTAGTGCCCAACCCTCCTCAAGCAAACTAGTTAACCATCACTTAAACTCCAGTCAGCATTTTTATAGACCACTGAGATTCTGGAACATTCTGGTCTGTCCTAAACTTTCCTCTACAAAGTCTGATGACAATTATTTATCATATTATTACAAGCACTGTATAAAAGGCAAAACATGCTTGCATGATAATAAAATAATTATTGTGGTAATAGTGGGTTGTGGTTTACACCTTTATGACATCATGGTAACCACATCATTAGCATTCTGTACTCTAAACCCTTAAGTGTGCTTCTGTGTGTGCTATACTTGAGGATATGTGAGCATATACTTGACCAAAATAATATTATGCGATTGTATGTGTTTACACTTATAAGGTGTAGGTCATAGTACAAGGGGATAACTGGGTACATGTACAGGCATACTGCTAGTCGGAACAGTTGTTTGCTCTTTAAGTAGCTAACGGTGGCTTTGATAGCTCGTGATATTTAGTAAATCATGGCTAGGGTTATGATAGTACTTGTGCTGCTACTATTGCAGCAGCTCTTGCTGGCTAACAGTCAATACTATGCTCCAATATGTACTGGATTAGATGTTGATGGTAATGATGATGATTGGAATTCGTGCAACTCAACTGGAAGTGATAGTATAGATATGGTTCAGGTGGGCTTACCTGGTAGTATGGAACTGAGAGAGTCTGTAAGAATTCGGTTTGCTCATGATGATAGCCACATGTACATGTTGCTGCAAATCAGAGCAAACTATTATTTGAACTTGACTGCTGGAAATAGCTTTTCCCATTCCGTGGCAGTGATGTGGCAAGTAGGACCAAATGCAACTGTGTTTAATATGGGAGGCTGTACTCCAGTTGGATACACTGGGGCATCATATGATTGTGATGCAATCAAGTCATACTGCTCTACAAATAACTGCTCCTGTGATAGCTATATGACTGATGTATGGCATATGGAGTCAGCATCACCTGGTTCTATTCCTGGAGTACAGTATCCACTGAGGAGTCCTGTTGTATTCCCCAAAGATGATTCTTATCAGTCATATGCCTACAATCCTGATGACTTGGGAAGTTATCAACCTGGAGTGGAACGATTTACTACTGGGAATGACCACACCTCAAATAGCGATGATGAGTTTTCAGTCCACCCTTGCCTTAGAGGAGACGATGGTCAGACTAGTGCACACTTGTCAGATTATCGATTGCCATCACAACGTTACGCTAATCAACTGAAGTATGCATGGTCCCATTCTGCAATTAACACGTATGCTTATCCCTTTGCCTCTCCTGCTGCAGATGGTTGGTACACATACGAGTTTTCTCGTCCACTTTATTCAACAGAAAACACTGATGTACAATTTCAGATTGGAAGTGAATCAAGTTTTGCAATTGCATTTTGGACACCAAATGGTGACTTACCTTGGGGTGATTCCGACCACTATGTAGCTCCTGCTTCTTTCCAATTTGCCACAGTGTACTTCATTGAGGAGAGTACCCCTGAACAATCTGTGGGTAACAGTGGTAATATCATCAAACCACCTATTGTATTGGGAGTTCTTGTTTTGGCTGCTGTAATGGCAGTAATACTCTAATTACGATTATCAAGTATTCTATACAGAGAATTGTTTTAAATGTATGTACAATTTTGCATTGGAATTACATGTAACTTTTTACAAGCATACAGTATTTGTATATACCTAGTGTGACAAGAAGTGTATACATGCATTTTTTTCTGTTACAAATGTATTAATATTATTCGAAGTGCCTCACAGGCTCACAGATAGAAAGCGTTTCCTTTCTGCAAAACTATAAATTGGTCCCCATATGATACACCATACATAACTAGCTACACATAATTTATGTATACAGATACCAAAAACACATCACACATATGTTTGAAAATGGTATGCAGCGTTAAACTACATCAGAGGAAGTGACAGAATTAAATCAAGAGTTGTTTTGAGGTTTCTATTTACTAATGCTAAATTGGCCTCCTTTGAAGTGGTTTATTGCTAAACACCATCAGGGGAAGGTACAAACCCTAGACTGGACTGGTGTTATGCTTCCTAGTGTTGTTAGACAGCACCTGTTTTCTATACTTATATGTGAATATGCCAAACATGTATCTGTATGGCTATATAATGCTTTTAGGAAAATAATCCATTAATTTGTATGTTATTGGGTGATATACAAGATTTTTGGGCATCGTGTTATCTGTCATATATACTTGGTGCCTTCTCTACCAAGTTATTCTGCTATAACATGTACATAATGGTACAACACATGATACATACTACTACAGCTCGCTATATAAGGCTACTTGGTATAAGTATAATGTATGAAACTACATGTACAGGTGTAAAATTAATACTGTTTGTTGATATGCATTTAGTATACTGTGCATACTAGTTCAACGTCTAACCGAATTGCAATTTTTTATTTATTCAAAGTTAACAGTTAATCCAGAATCTACATCAAGACACACGGTAGTGTGTCGTGCGGCCCAAGAAGCCGGCGCGTAACACCCGTGAGTATATTGACAGGAAGAAAGAAAACGCAATTTTCGCACCTCCGTAGCTCTGTGCATCCTTGATGAAACAAGACGATTTTTGCTGTGGACATTCCCTCCAACTGCAGCACTCCACATTCCAAATTTGAGCGAAATCGCTTCTCGCGTTCCCGAGATATGCGACTTCAAAAATTGGCTCAGTTTCTTGGCGTTTTTTTCTTCTTATTTTTCTTTTTCTTGTCGCACACTTACAAAAACTGCTATAAAACGCGAACGCCATATCCGATTGCCTTGAAATTTGGCACACAGAAGGGGGGTATAAAGGCGCATCTCGGTACCAACTTTGGCTGGAATACGATAAACAGGCAAAGAGTTATGAGCGATTATTCACGAAAAATAACACCAATATGTTGTCACGCCTACAGGGTAAACCGCGTATGGGAAGAAGCTGAAAATCGGTGGGTGAATAGGTTAACTATTGAACCTCAAACCTTTTGTAGTTTGAAAGAAATCGAGCTAAAAAACAGGAAGATACAACGAAAAAACCTACAGTGTGTAACAATTACGCAATCGAGATTGGCTAATAAAAAAACGACTACTTGCCACGCCTACCAGATAAACCGCTTGGGGTAATGCTTTGAAAATCGTTGTACAGATGGAGTAATCATCTTAGAAAGGCTCATCAATGGTGTAGAAGAATCAGACTTAAAGCCACGGAGTTATAACACGAAATCCAACTTGGTGCAGCAAGTGCGAGATCGAGATACTCTAATAGAGCAGTCATCCTAATAGAGCAGTCACCCTGAAGAGAATTCAAGAGATCAGCTAGAAACAAGAAACCTGTATAGAGATCAGCTACACACAAGTCACCCTGTAGAGAGATCAGCTAGAAGAAGTTACCTTGTAGGGAGTTCATGCAACTATGGAAAGGGATAGTTCAGCTACAAAGAAACCACCATGTAGAGAGTTCAGCTACAAACAAATCGCCCTGTGGAGAGATCAATAGAAGAAGTTACCTCGCAGAGAGTTCAGCTACAAAGAAACCATCATGTAGAGAGTTCAGCTACAAACAAATCTCCCTGTAGAGAGATTAGCTAGAAGAAGTTACCTTGTAGAGAGTTCAGCTACAAAGAAACCATCATGTAGAGAGTTCAGCTACAAACAAATCTCCCTGTAGAGAGATCAGCTAGAAGAAGTTACCTTGTAGAGAGTTCAGCTTCAAACAAATCACCCTGTAGAAAGATCAGCTAGAAGAGGTCACCTTGTAGAGAGTTCAGTTACAAAGAAACCATCATGTAGAGAGCTCAGCTACAAATTAGTGACTTTGTAGAGACATCAGCTAGAAGAAGTTACCTTGTAGAGAGTTCAGCTACAAAGAAACCATTCTTTAAAGAGCTCAGCTGCAAACAAATCACCTGTACAGAATTCAGCTACAAATAAATCACCCTGTAGAAAGATGAGCTAGAAAAAGTTACCTTGTAGAGAGTTCAGTTACAAAGAAACCACCATGTAGAGAATTCAGCTACAAACTAGTAACCCTGTAAAGACATCAGCTAGAAGAAGTTACCTTGAGAGAGTTCAGCTACAAAGAAACCATTATTTAAAGAGCTCAGCTGCAAACAAATCACCTGTACAGAATTCAGCTACAAATAAATCACCCTGTAGAAAGATGAGCTAGAAAAAGTTACCTTGTAGAGAGTTCAGTTACAAAGAAACCACCATATAGAGAATTCAGCTACAAACTAGTGACCCTGTAAAGACATCAGCTAGAAGAAGTTACCTTGAGAGAGTTCAGCTACAAAGAAACCATTATTTAAAGAGCTCAGCTGCAAACAAATCACCTATACAGAATTCAACTACAAAAAAATCACCATGTAGAGAGATCAGCTAGAAGAAGTTTACTTGTAGAGAGTTCAGCTACAAAGAAACCATCATTTAGAGAGTTCAGCTTCAAACAAATCACCTGTAGAGAGTTCAGCTACAAACAAATCTCCCTGTAGAGAGATCAGCTAGAAGAAGTTACCTTGTAGAGAGTTCAGCTACAAACAAATCACCCTGTAGAAAGATCAGCTAGAAGAAGTCACCTTGTAGAAAGTTCAGTTACAAAGAAACCACCATGTAGAGAGTTCAGCTACAAACTAGTCACCTTGTAGAGACATCAACTAGAAGAAGTTACCTTGTAGAGAGTTCAGCTACAAAGAAACCATTTTGTAAAGAGCTCAGCTGCAAACAAATCACCTGTACAGAATTCAGCTACAAACAAATCACCCTGTAGAGAGGTCAGCTAGAAGAAATTACCTTGTACATAGTTCAGCTACAAAGAAACCACCAAGTAGAGAGTTCAGCTGCAAAGAAATCACCCTGAATAAAATTTCTGCCACAAACAAATTGCCCTGTAGAAAGATCAGTTAGAAGAAGTTACCTTGTAGAGAGTTCAGCTACAAAGAAACCATTCTGTAAACAGCTCAGCTGCAAACAAATCACCTGCACAGAATTCAGCTACAAACAAATCACTCTGTAGAGAGATCAGCTAGAAGAAATTACTTTGTAGAGAGTTCAGCTACAAAGAAACCACCATGTAGAGAGTTCAGCTGCATAGAAATCACCCTGTATAAAATTCTGCCACAAGCAAATTGCCCTGTAGAAAGATCAGTTATAAGAAGTTACCTTGTAGATAGTTCAGCTACAAACAAATCTCCCTGTAGAGAGATCAGCTAGAAGAAATTACCTTGTAGAGAGTTCAGCTACAAAGAAACCACCATGTAGAAACTTCAGCTGCAAAGAAATCACCCTGTAGAAAATTCTGCCAGAAACAAATTGCCCTGTAGAAAGATCAGTTATAAGAAGTTACCTTTTAGAGAGTTCAGCTACAAAGAAACCATTCTGTAAAGAGCTCAGCTGCAAACAAATCACCTATACAGAATTCAGCTATGAACAAATCATCCTGTAGAGAGATCAGCTAGAAGACGTTACCTTGTAGATAGTTCAGCTACAAACAAATCTCCCTGTAGAGAGATCAGCTAGAAGAAATTACCTTGTAGAGAGTTCAGCTACAAAGAAACCATCATTTAGAAAGTTCAGCTTCAAACAAATCACCTGTAGAGAGTTCAGCTACAAGCAAATCTCCCTGTAGAGAGATCAGCTAGAAGAAGTTACCTTGTAGATAGTTCAGCTACAAACAAATCTCCCTGTAGAGAGATCAGCTAGAAGACATTACCTTGTAGAGAGTTCAGCTACAAAGAAACCATCATTTACAAAGTTCAGCTTCAAACAAATCTCCCTGTAGAGAGATCAGATAGAAGAAGTTACCTTGTAGAGAGTGAAGCTACAAACAAATCATCCTATTGAAAGATCAGATAGAAGAAGTCACCTTGTAGAAAGTTCAGTTACAAAGAAACCACCATGTAGAGAGTTCAGCTACAAACTAGCCACCTTGTAGAGACATCAGCTAGAAAAGTTACCTTGTAGAGAGTTCAGCTACAAACAAATCTCCCTGTAGAGAGATCAGCTAGAAGAAATTACCTTGTAGAGAGTTCAGCTACAAAGAAACCATTCTGTAAAGAGCTCAGCTGCAAACAAATCACCTGTACAGAATTCAGCTTCAAACAAATCACCCTGTACAGAGATCAGCTAGAAGATATTACCTTGTAGATAGTTCAGCTACAAACAAATCACCCTGTAGAAAGATCAGTGTGAAGAAGTTACCTTTTAGAGAGTTCAGCTACAAAGAAACCATTCTGTAAAGAGCTCAGCTGCAAACAAATCACCTGTACAGAATTCAGCTACAAACAAATCACCTGTAGAGAGTTCAGCTACAAACAAATCTCCCTGTAGAGAGGTCAGCTAGAAGAAGTTACCTTGTAGAGAGTGAAGCTACAAACAAATCACCCTATTGAAAGATCAGCTAGAAGAAGTCACCTTGTAGAAAGTTCAGTTACAAAGAAACCACCATGTAGAGAGTTCAGCTACAAACTAGCCACCTTGTAGAGACATCAGCTAGAAAAGTTACCTTGTAGAGAGTTCAGCTACAAAGAAACCATTCTGTAAAGAGCTCAGCTGTAAACAAATCACCTGTACAGAATTCAGCTACAAACAAATCACCCTCTAGAGAGATCAGCTAGAAGAAATTACCTTGTAGATAGTTCAGCTACAAACAAATCACCCTGTAGAAAGATCAGTTAGAAGAAGTTACTTTGTAGAGAGTTCAGCTACAAAGAAACCATTTTGTAAAGAGCTCAGCTGCAAACAAATCACCTGTGCAGAATTCAGCTATGAACAAATCACCCTGTAGAGAGATCAGCTAGAAGAAGTTACCTTGTAGAGAGTTCAGCTACAAACAAATCTCCCTGTAAAGAGATCAGCTACCTTGTAGAGAGTTCAGCTACAAAGAAACCATCATGTAGAGAGTTCAGCTGCAAAGAAATCACCACTGCCCAAATTTCAAGGCAATAGCTCTTTCCAATCTGAAGTTATCAATTGTCAAAGTTGGCAAATTGGATGTGTGGAAGGCCCCTTTTCGCAAATCCGGTCACATATGTATTATATATATAATTGTACATCTACTGATAAAATATTTAAAGTACGTACATCTACTTCATGTTTTCTTCTTCCTGTAGTAAAGAAAAAAAACATAGGTTTAAAAAGTCCCAAAGCTGGCCATAGGCTGGCTTTGGGGTATACAAATACAAAAAGAAATGAAATCTAATCCAAAACAGCCAAGCTGTAAAAAAAGTGTGCGGCCCTCAGAAAGGCTATGGTGAAAAAAGATGTGAAATCCAAGGTGGCGGCCAAGAAATGGCTGTGATGGTAGGTTAATGGTAAAAATTTTAATAACGACAATTCAGGTGAATTTTTGTGCCGCTTCACAAAATTTACCTGAATTGTCATTATTAAAATTTTTACCATTAACCTACCATCACAGCCATTTCTTGGCCGCCACCTTGGATTTCACATCTTTTTTCACCATAGCCTTTCTGAGGGCCGCACACTTTTTTTACAGCTTGGCTGTTTTGGATTAGATATATTATGCGTTTGGGCTGGGATCAAACAGTTACTGTCAGTGTGCATGATATAGCTTTCATTTTTAACAGGTCATGCTATGCAAGTGGCCATGATCTGCAAATAAGGAACTTTGCAAGTTGGAGAATGTACCAAGGAGACTCTTCTGAGGTAAAGTTTCAAAAGCCAACATAGACAAACCTGCAGTGATATGAAAAGGATGTAAAAATAAAATTAAAACCCAGTCCACCAGTAGTCCAGTCCAGTCCCCTCTAATGTCTTAGTTAATGGTGGGTGTGATTTGTTAGCCACAAGTCTTTAATGCCAACCCAGGAATAGATCTACAGACTCCAGACATATAGATGCTAGTTCTGTTGTCTTATCGTGTTTTCTAAAACATTGTTAAAGGTTTGACAACAAAATTAATTATTACAAATAAAAAGGTAACAAAGTAATATCGCTACAAGGGGATCGTAGCATTTTACCATAATCAATCAAATTCAGCATCAACTTTTTATTCTACAAAGTAGGTAAAATCTAAGTTACACTTTTTTTATTCCTGTATCTTACAATTATTACTATACATAGTACATTAACAACTGTATTTTGTACAGAAGTGCATGCAGTAACTTGGTACATTGTGTAAGCAGCTTTTGTTGGTTAATGGAAAAAATTTCTTAAATAGCATTCTGGACACTTTTATGTGAAGCACTTTCAGTAATGACTATAATTATTAGAACATTGACCAATCTATGATTAAGGTATGTCCACCATTTTCAGCCAAACTTTACTCTGAGGGAACTATCTCCTTCCTTAGCTGTCTTTTTGCAGCACATGTTGCTGTAGACCTTCAGTGCGTAAAGTATTAATAATAAATACTTTAGGTTTAAGGAAGAAAATCCATCACTCCTGGGTGTGGCCCCGACTATACATTGGGTGACCTGCAATTCGAATCCTGGGGTTGGAGGGATTTTTTTCCTTACTTTGACCCTTTTTCTGTTACACCTCTCCAGCTATAAGTCATTAAGTCTAAGTCCTTGAAATTAGGTTAGGTAATTCTAAGGCTGCAGCACATGTTGCTGTAGACCTTCAGTGCTGGTCACTGTAAAGTGGTAATAATAAAATAATTTTAATTGTGAGAAGCTGTGTGATATATACAACACTACATCATTTGGATTTTTACATGACTTAAATTTTCAGGTTGAAAACATGACATCAGTGCTAGTACTAAATAGTAATTTTCCACAAGTATATTCCATGTGCTCCCAATACAAATAGCAACATCATTGTGTATATTTTACATCATATCAGAAGATATGATGATAATAAAATATGAAATAACAGCTCACTGATCATTCAACATCTGTTAAATCACACACATGCACACTGTATATTCTTGCACATACTTGGGAGCCATCCAACAGATGATGCTTATCCTGAACAATCTCACAACCAATCTTCGGTGGCCATGACAAGGACAGGTAGTTATCTAGACATGTCTTGTGTTCTCCTAAAGGACTGTTGGCAAGTCTTACAATGAAAGGTGTTAGATTGAGACTGTGGTTTAACCAGCAAATTATCTATAGACCTTTTGTAATAATCTGTTTCCATAAACATCTCTTGAGCGTGATGGTACCATGAGAAAAGCTCTTGATATCTTGTTTAATCTTATCACGCCATCCTAGCTTCCTGAGACAGCCATCCAAAGAGGATTTGTTTTGGCATGCAATCATCAGACATACATGCAAGATGACCCAGCCATCTTAGCCTGGCCAAGCTCAACGAATTGCCAACACGCTCTTGTATACCAAAATTTTCAGCTAACTGACCAGTGGTGGTGTGCTGCGCCCACTGCACAGTTGTTCCTATATACCTATTATACATCTAACACAGTGGTGATGAAAAGTCTCTAACTTTCTAACAATTATCTGGGTGGGAGCTAAGGTCTCTGCACCATACATACCAACCACTATAGATTGATAGACCATGCAAACTTTTCGTTTCCAGACTAAGATTGCAAGCCAGCTGAAACACAGAATTGTGAAGCTTTGTGCAATTCTGTGATTAATCTCTTCTACTATTAGCCTCTCTAAATACTTAAATTCCTTCACTACTTCTACACTACCACTACCTAGTTCTAATGAAGCTACACACTCAGCTAGAAGGTTAACTCCAGCAACAAGTAACTTGGTCCTTGGGATATTGATGTTAAGAGTCAAACCAAACTCTGCAGTGACCTCCTCAATTACCCTAGATGCAATAATCATTTCTGACCTTGAAGTACAAATCAGAGCTGCATCATCAGCAAACAAACACTCAGATATCTCAAATGACAAGGGTCACCTAGTACCCTCCCCAACAAGTTTCCCACTTATTTTGTAAAGTATCTTATTCCTGCTACACATACACATGTACATGCACATACATATGCATGTACACACACAGAACGTATGCATGCACACACACACTACATTCACACCCACCCAGACTACTTAATGCACACACACACACACACACACACACACACACACACGCACACGCACACACAAATGTCTACTTAATAAGCAGATTAGTGATGTAAATACAAATTTGGATACAAAGTTGACCATTGTGCAACTACAGTGAATTCAAATAAATAACTTTCAACATCAGTCAAACTGTGTATCATATGTAGTTAGTTACCAACTACTCTTTAATGGAATGGACATAGCATTTCAATGGTTCCTTAGGAGCAGTTATTAAACCATATACACTTCCAACTTCCTTAGCACCCCCAACTGGTTTGATAGTAAACTGTTGTAGCAGAATGGTCAGAAACACACTGACTTCAATGTATGTTAAGGAATATCCTGGACATTTACGACGCCCATGACCAAATGGAGCAAATGCCATTGTATCTTTTCCTTGCAAATGAGAACACTGGGTGTGGTCAAATCTACATATATACAATAAGAGAATTCAAATATGTTGTTACTATAATAACAAATGCATAAATTATAATAAACGTAAAATCATTTTTTACACAATTACCCATGTAAGGGATGCAATCTAGTACACAAAAAAAATGGAATTTTCAAATAGAGTAGGGACCATAGCACATCGATAAAAAGTACTGAAACAAGCTGGAGTAGTGCATGATATTAAATCACAATAAAACAATAAGAAGTGTCATATCCCTACTGTGCTCAAGATACCATAACGGAAATGCACAGCAGAGATATAACACTTCTTATTGTTTTACTGTGATATAATATCATGGACTACTCCAGCTTGTTTCAGTACTTTTTATCGATGTGCTATGGTCCCTACTCTAGTTGAAAATTCCAATTTTTTTTGTGTACTTGTTTGTTAGCTTTTTTGTAAATAATAATTATTATGACTGGTGAATCCATGCATACCACATCAAAAGAAAGAAATGGTGCCACGTGCCCCAGCTATATCAATTATCGTCTGAAAAGTGAAGTATCCATTATGCTTTGTTGTCAGCTATGTTAAACCGGTTACACAGCAGTACGAATCAAGAACTGTTCGAAAAGCACCTCTGCAATCAAAGTAGCCGCTATGAAAAATACGGATGATTTCCAGCCATCACGTGCTACTGCCAAATTGACACTTTTCACTGTCAGCAAAGATGAATGGGACACAAAGGAGGACACTGGTAAGTTCATGAAGAATGAATTGTATGTACTGCGGTATGCCAAAAGGCACCTCTTGGGGCGAAGCAACATCGAACAGTGAAAAAATCAAGTTCATAGCCTTAGCCGTTATCGTGATACGCTTGTCAGAAGGCATCAGTCAGTTAGTCACTAAAAAATCCTGTTAAATAATTTTTTTTAAAAACTTCTGTAGCAACTTGTTGAAAGCATTTCGGGTTGATCTGAAGGCTTGTTTGGGCTTAGTTTTATGTAACCAATACTACTTCATGGTCGTCAGGGAAAAGTGAGGCTGGTTTTTGAGTGATGTTTTTTTCATGGGCCACACCTACACCTTTGTGGTCCCTACTATACAGTACTATCGTACTTTATGATGCACAAAACATGAGGTGTATTAATGACTTACTTTTCAGGGGTTTTCCATATAGTTTCATTCTTATGTGATACCCCCAGGGCAATCACGATTGGTGTACCAGCAGGAATGTGGTACCCTCCAGCTACAATGTCATCATCAGAATAACGAAATGCATATGGTCCTATTACAGATATCCTAAGTGTTTCATTTAATACTTGACGTAGTAATCTATAATAGAAATTGTGTGCAACATAGTTTTCTGTGAATTTATAGCTACATAAATGACAATAATGACAGTGGTACAAGATCAACTAAACCATAAAATGATTGGCTGCTTTGTAGAGCTGTGACCTGCACCAAATGTACATAACCGATTATTGGCTCCCAATAACCGAATGATTAACTGATTAATTGACTAAATGATTATTTTTACATTTTCAATGTCATTTTTGTATATTAACAGTGTTTTCTTAATCAAACGTGCTGTTTGACATAAAAAGTAAGGGGAAAGAGTGGCTTTGTGATGTGTGATCCCTAACAAACAAACAAACAATAAACAGCCTCCTCACTCACTTTAGTGCACTCTTTATGACCAAAGCTGTAAGCAATTCTGTGGTCATGTGATCCAATTGTATAATTGGTTGTTGCATACATAGCCCGATTATCAATCACCCTCAGCAATAACCGATTGATTAACCGATTATTGCATAACCGATTCACAGCCCTACTGCTTTGTTAGAGTACCTAAATTAATTGTACTATATTTGTTAAACCATGCATAGCAGTGGTGCCATCACTGTGTGCAGAAACTTATATATTATAATTAGCCTACCCATGCATACTAACTGTGCAATTTCTATGAGGTGCATAGCAATGCCATTGCTCAATAGTTACACAAAAGCACAATAAAACAAATTTTAAAAGGGATGAAATAAATAAAACTTGTCATTATACTATCTAGGTGGTGGTATTTTATTTTATTTATTTATTTATTAAGGCTTTACAGCACAAGTGCTGAAGGTCTGTAGGACACCTGGTCCTATAAAGATGTTATATTAAGTATGTTTGAAAAGGTGCAGAAAGGAGAAAAAAATCCACAACTGGACCTGGGCAGCCTCGAACCTACAGCCATCCGTATATCTTTGCTCATCAATTTTAAAAGTTATGATTTTATTTCCACAGCATCCTTGAAATCCTTGGCTTATCAGTATGTAATTTTCATGTCAAGCGTTTACAAATACAGAAATCTACAGTGCTTACGTGTTTGGATCATATACATAGTCCTTGAGTCTCCCCTGCTGGTCAGGTCCCACTCTCTCTTTCATCTCTTCCACCAAGTTGTGGTAGACATCTTGGTTTAGTGTTAAGTAATGTACTGTCCATGCCAACAAACATGCTGAGGTGTGTAGACCTCCTAACATGAATGTTACACCCTCAGCAATAATCTGGATAGAAGACCAATATTGATAGGATAATAGCTATCATAGTGCAAAATTATACTAGACTATATATCTTTTAGGACTATATATCTTGTAGTAATTACGTACTATCACCATATTTGCACTTCATAATCATGGTGGTGGGTATACTATTTCCCAGTGCTAATTTCTTTGTATGGTGATATAATTTATATATGTGTATTTATCTATTATACTAACTACAGCTGCACACAATAGCAGCAAGTGTATCAAGGACAGAATTACTATCGGGTATTAGCACTAACATATACTTTAATTTGGCCTGTGTCAAATATGCCAGCATAATAAAGAGCATAATAAGTTAGAGTACTATACCAGCATAAGGTGGATATGGAATTTAATTCCTTGAAAATAGATCAATACTTCTTAATAGAGCAGTCAGTGGAAAATGCACTGCAATAGAGCACTTAATGCATTGTACATAGCTCCTTAGATTAATACTCTCTAATAAAACAGTCACTTTGCAGTGAAATACTCTAATAGAGCATTCACTGATTAAAATGTACCTAGCAGGCATAATGGGAATACTGAAGAGCATAACAGGTGAAAAATCATGGAAATTCTTGAAAGCATTTTGGGTAAAATTTTGAGCATATTTGACTCAGGCCACATTTAATAATCAAAAGTGTAAAGATAAAATTGTATATTTGAGGTGTAATCATATAAAAAACAAGGAAACAAGGGAGGTCATCTACACCTGCAACTACACTTGTAGACATTCAATCCCTACTTCACTCATAACATATCCTTATATTTGTTTGTATACATGTAACAATGACTGGTAAATCAATGTATACTCCTCAGGCACTTGCCTAGACTGCAAGCTGTCTGTGGATCAAGTCACCACCTGGTCTGGGATTTTTTTCTGCATTCAACAGTTTTTGTAAAATGTTTCTGACTCCCTGCTACACAGGCTTGTAGTAGCCTCCTTTGCAGGTCCCTAGTGGGATAGTGACTAATAATCTTACCACCACATTGAAGGAAAGAATGGCACTGGCCAGACATAACTAGCCCCCCCCCCCCCCAACTATCAATTACTGGAAAACGTTATTGCTATTTTCCTTCATTTTCAGTTTTGTTTCACCCATTATACAGCATTACAAACAAAGAACATGCAGTGCAAGAAGCACCTCTACAATCAATCGAGTCACTACAGTAATAGAGTAAAACACGTACCCTGATTATCAATTACTGGGAAATGAACGGCTATTATGCTTCATTTTCAGGTATGTTCTACCTGTTATACAACATTACAAAAGCAAAGAATAGTTCAAGAAGCGTCTCTGCAATCAATCCACTCACTACAGAAATTAATATGGATGATTTTCATAACAACCAGCTTGCACTGAAACGACCACATGTTATCATGAATCAATCAATTAACAACTTCTAGACAGTGGAGAAAGAAATGGGACACAAAGGAGGACAAAGGTAAGTCCATGATGCATGCATTGTTACAGTAGCTGCTGCGGTTGGTAAAAAGATTCATCTCGGGCAGAAGTGACATTGAACAGTGAGGAAATTAAGCATAGTTGAGTTATGCTTGACTAAATGCGTCAGTCATTTAGTAGAAAATTTAGTAAAATATAATTGAAACTAACTTGTTGAAGTGTTTGAGATTGCTCTAGAGGCATGTTATGCATAACCAATACTGTCAGCATGCATGGTAGTACCAAGATTCCATAATAGAAAGTAGTACTGTATAGTATAGATCATAAACATTTCCCAACAACATCAGCCTCTCTTTTCCTTCACGATAGCTTGTATTATACAGTAGTATACATGTGAAGTTGAGAAGTAACAGAGTTGAGTCACCATGAGGTTAATGTCACATTATAACACATTAGAGTTACAATATGAAGAGTTGAAGACATTATTAAATAGATCACTACTGTACTCTAATAAAACAAACATTACCTGATCATGTGACACACCAGACTGAAGTAAAGCATCAATAAATGGTATGTCCTCCTTTTCTTCTCCGCTTTGTCTCCTTTCAACCACACTTAATATCTTATTCCTCATCTGCTGGATGCTATCATTAAATTCTTTCTCTCTGTCACTACCTGTTTCAGGAGGACCAACAAGTATCCTTTGCTCTATTTCTTGGTATACCTACAATAGGGAAGAGCTTAGTCAAAAATTCAAGGGGAGCTGTCAATTTTGCAGATGCATCTGCAATGGATCTTCATGCAGTTAGTCAAATACAGTACCCTCAATAAGGATACACTGAAAACACTGAAATGTGGACACAGTGATACTCAGGAAATTTGCCCATCTACATTGCACTATATAGTTTTGCTCTTCTTTAGCCATCAGCTAGGTGCTGGAGGGAAAACACAGAAGATGGTCCTGTATAGGTGTTTTAGTAGGAGTCTAAGAGACAGTCATTAGTAAAGTTTCATAATGAAATGAGACAATACCTAGAAAAGTCAAACGTCAAATACACCTACATCCTACAATCTGCAATTAGGACATACCCCTGTGCATTTCTACTATATAAAAGCATGGTCTCAAAGTGTTGGGTTCCACTGCTCAGTTTTAGGCAAAAAGATTAGAAAAGTGAATTGGGAGGTCGGAAACTATGCATGGCATCGGCAACTGAGTTACCACAAGCCTTGCCCTAACTGAACAGTAAATACAACTTCCCTACTTGTATCAACAATATTACTCAGCTAGCTCTCAGTGCTAGAGATGTTTGCCAGCCATTGGTTAGTTTTAGACCAATTTAAATATTTGGCATACATTTTCAATGAGTATAGAGATCTTCAGAAGAATCCAAAAACATGTATATTTACGGGACGCCATTACATCTGACCTTACATCTGATCTTACATCTGACCTTACATCATGTAATAGCCACGATAATCTATGAGAAATATTGAAAACCATGTGAAAATAGTAGATGCACTTCAGATTTCCGGATGCATGGATTTTTGTAATTTGACTTTGGTAGAGACTGCATGTTTAAAGAAACAGTGAAGGATGGATGTTTGTCAGTATGGTAAACGAAGATTATCCAGCACCATATTTTGAAGAAAAGTCAGTGACTAAGTATGCTTTAGTCGTCAAGAAGTTTTTGGTCAAATGCAAAATTCGCCACAATACTCCATAGACAATATGGGTATATAGTGATAAACAACATATTCGTTCAGTAGCCAATTTGCACTGGTGGTTTTCGAGATGCTAATAGAACATCCCATGTTTTATATGTCCATAGTGACCTAGACTCTGTAAAACATCGTGGCAAAACATCATGGCAAAACATCGTGGCTATTACGTGATGTAAGTTCAAACGTAATGGCTTTCTGTAAATATATGTGTTTTTGGATTATTCTGAAAATCTCTATAGGCAATACTTCTGACCAGCTCTTTTATAACAATGCAATAATATCTTACTATGAGTAGGTTTACTGATATACTTTAAGTTATTAACTAAAACAATTGTGTCACTTATATCACTCACACTGCAATATGTTATTGGATCTGCGAAAACCCGACATAATGGCACAAGCCTAAATTTTCAGTATAGGCTATTGATTGCAATGAGTAAAATATTTCTGTAAATGTAAAAAAAATTCGTAAAATTTTTAAACGCTTTGTTCTTTGTGAAGAAAGAGTGTAATGATAAAAACATGGGTACCATATTATTTGCCTACTCAAGGGGAGTTAGAAAATCTTTGTTTTGTAGCAGTAGCTTACAGGATACGTGAGTTATGGGCGTTTGTTTACGTCATGTCGAAGCGATCGATTTTTCTTCACTGATTTCGTCTCTGTATGTAGTGATGAAAGGTGGTAGAAGAAAAAACCTACCACATAATGGACTCTCCTATTCATGGCGAACAGGATGGTGCAAGTTGCAACTCTGTACTGCATTGCGTATGTAAGATACAGTCGTTTTGTAAGCATCTGTAATTTATTTTCCCAATACTTGCTGTACAAATCGATCTTTTTGTTGCTGCTATTTTGTAGGGCTGTAACTCCAAAAGTTGTTGGCATACAAGGCTGAAACTTGGCCAGAGCATACATTTGGCTAAGTAGATTATAAATATTCAATAATAAAGAATTTGAAAAAATGCGCCATTATGTTGGGTTTTTGCAGATCCGGTCACATATAAGGATGAATCAGGCATTCCATTTCTTTGCTCCATTACCTACAAAGAGTGCACAACCTGCACATACTCAATTTAAACAGTAACTTTCATGTTGGTGAATTGAATTAGGATACTGTACTTAATATTAACAAATATTATGTGAATTTATGACCTACATACAAACTATCTCAATCCCAAATTTGCAATCCATCATATCTACTAAATAGCGCACACAAATTATTAATTGCTAATAATGTGATAACTTGAACTTTACATAGGGGAACACATCATCTTATACAATTACAAAATTATTATGAATATTAATTAATTTGGCTCTTGGACTGGTTTGATATCGTTAGGTATTTTCCTCAAAAGCAAATTTCAATTACTGTAAATTTATTTTCCAAAAGAAAAATTAATTGTATCTTGATAAGAAAAACACTATAATTAATCAAAGGCACGTATCAGAAATTCACTACAATTTCTGGCATCACAATTTAATGTTATGCCAACAGTGCCAACAATACCTGATTATAAATATGAGTCATCTTGCGTATTTCATCTTCATTGTTAAACACACTCCCAAAACATGTCCTTGTTATGCCCTTGGTGGTCATTGTTTGAAATTCTTCTTGCAGCTCCACAGAATCATCACTTCCAAGTTTTGACCAAGCATATGCAGTCTCGTTAGCTATCTATATAAAATGTATGGGAACTCAATGTGCAGCATGCATAGCTAGATGCATGCATGCATAAAATATTACATAGTGAATAATATTAATTACTATCATAAGTGGCATTGAAAATATTGTCATCAGTGGACAAGGTGGGTGCTACAAGTTACAATTTCCAGTATCTTGATATACAGGTTTGTGTACATCTGTCTTCATAAAATTTTCAACTGAAGCATCTTGCTTGCTACAAAGCACCTTTGCTATGAAACATAGATACATCATAAACCCTGTATAATCCACCCTTCATATAGATATCTACAAAACAGTTAAAATGCTGATTACTAAGATTTTATAGGTAATTGTAGTGAAACTTAGCAATCTACTTTGTATGCCAAAGTAGCCACACGTAAACCAATAAACTGCACATGTCACGTATCTTTCTGAGATAAACAACCATGCAACACTTTATTATTGTATGAGCAGGTAAGAAGTACGCTTTAAAACTCTAAAACATGTTGGAATATATATTATATGCATAATTACATGGAATCTACCCTAAATAGCATAAAATAAATGAAAACTCTGTGCTATTAACTAAAAAGTAGCTACAGGCTAGCAAATGAAATGAAAACTTTCAAGCTAAACTCAAAACCCCAAAACTCATTGTAACTTTATTCATCCAGGCATTTGAAGCAGCTTAGTTGTTTTTGTATGGATACATAATACAGCATATTATAATGTTCTGTCTATGCCTGTAGTGAAACAACAGGAAAACACTAATGAAAGCCAGTTCCAAAGCTGTAAGCTACATAGCTTGGGACTTGTAAATACAAAACAGCCAGGTTGTGAAATAGGGTGGAGCCCTTTCATCACAGCTTTGCTGTTTTACATTTACAAGTACAAAACAAGATTTTATGTAGTAATAAATTCATCAATAATTTTCTGTTGCAATATTAGCTACCTTTACAAAAATTGGTACATATCCTTCTAAAAATGTTCCCTTCAGTGACTCATGCAACCATTTCCTTCTGTCCTCCCAGTCTTGTCCATTTGCAAACTCAATACTGTCTGCTGTTAGTAATGCCTCAAACTCTTCAATCATCAGCTCTGTGAAAAGGCAACAAAAAGATGTGCATTTTACACAGTTTTAGTTAACTCCTCAACTGGCGTGAGTGATATTAACAGAGTGCAGTGATACGCAAGATCCCGGTATACCGTACAACAATATTATAGTGAGTTATATGTGCGAGGTTGTAAAACTGCCACCAACAACAAAATTAATCCATTAGAGGTAATTCTTCCCAGCTGCACATGAGTAATTTCGAAATAAATTTTGGCTGTTGTATGCATTCCACTCTTTTGAGCCCTTTAAATAACCCATTTTGCTTTCCATACATTTCTACAAGCAGATGACTTATCAATCAAGGAGTCGATTAAACTTCCAAGTATAGCTATCTCTATAACTCAACAACTTTAATAAAAGGTGCAATGTATATATGGCTTTATCAGTTTTGTAATAGCAGCATATCTAGTGGCATGTAAGTCTGCAACAGTAGCACTTTCCTGTACAAACTTGAAATTGGATAGTCAGCATCATGGCATGGGTATATAGTGAGCACATATTATTCACTTTGACCTGAGAGAGAAACTACATAGCTTATTGGCAACATTGGTAGAGATGTTACAGTACTGATTACAGGAATATATAATATTGAAAAAATTGTCCAGAGTTCCAACCAAACACATCCACATCTAAAAACCAAACCCTTAACCACTGAGTCACTACTGTCATGGCCGTTCAACTCACTTTATTGTATTTTATAAATAAAAGTCCAGGGGTTAAATTCTACCAGGTATTAATTTTATAGTTCTAACAATGGAATTCTAGAATATTCTATCCTCAAAATGTACATTTTATTAGAGTATTACAGAGACAATAACCAATTATCAAAAAATGTGCAATACAACTTAATTTTGTCTTCAGTATAATTATAATCATCACTTTGTCTGTAGATAAGAAATGTGGGTAAAGACCAGAGGGGATTATAACGGTCGGTCAACCAAGCATACAAGGTATTTGTCCGGAAAAACAAATTTAAGTCAGACAATGATTGTCTGATCACATGACAACTTACCTCATGCTCCTATTAACCTATACCTAGCTACAGCAGTAGCAATAACATACTTAGCGAGTTATCTATAGTCATTGTAGTTAATTGTATAAAGTCTAGTGTTGCACCGATATGACATTTTGTCGATATTCTGATAGCCAATATTGGATAATATTTCCAAGCCGATAAACTTTGCTGATCCGATATAATACTGCATGTCTATCCTTTAGTGAAGTTTACCACAAGTTTGTTTATGAAGGACTAATTTAGCTTGTTTGTAGTGGCGGTAGTGCCACAACAATAGCTGACAGTACTTTTAAGCAGTTATAACAATATTACAAAGCAGCAAAATGCTACTCTATACATAGTTTGGTGCACATGGCCATGTATTTTTAAATAATACATATATCTGTATCTGCTGCTTTTTCTCTCATGGTGCTGATCTGATACTGATATACAAAAACACAGCCGATATACGGTTTTTCCGATAACCGATTCAATTATCAGTGCAACACTAATAAAGTCTACAATACACAGCTGAATTCTGGGGAAATAGGTATGGACGGGAACTGGTGGAAAGTGGGACGGACATGACCAATAGAAAATGGCTAATAAAAGCTCATTATCTTAATAGACGTGACCAAAATGCTTCTTTGCATGCACTGTTTGAATTATAGTGTTGCCACAAAAACCATCAAAGTAGCTACTTGAATAGAGCAGTTGACGGATTTTATAGCCATAATTAACTAACAACTGAATTAGCTAACACTGAAATGCTGCAATTTTCTTGAAATTTTAAAATAGACTTAATTAATTAACTAACTACTTTGACAAAGGTAAAAAGTTTACAAAGCATATTTATAAGACAGTGACTCAGCCTGGAGCTTTGGACTGAATGCTGCATCCACAGCCTCAGGATTATGTACTGAGAAGTCACATGATGTTGTTATTATGGCAAAATCACATTGCCAGGGTTAGCTAGGCTGTATGCCTATATCATCTAAACACTGCTCTGTTTTTCTAGTTGGTTGTCATATATACTGTATGTTATATGTAAGCAAGTAACTATCAGAAGTCTATATTAGTCTGTCTGTTTGTATATGTTAAAGAGCATAGCTGCGAGTGCTATATGAAAAATAAAGCATGAGACGCGCGGCCAAGATGCTAAGTGCTTTATTAGCATCGAGGCCTAGCGCTGAGTGCTTTATTTTTCATATAACACAAGCAAGGCTACGCTTTAAATGATTTATGGAACTTTCTAGTCATGTAGCTTCACCATACACTAGGACTTATAACATTGTAAAAACTATTAGCAGCCTGAATGCACACAAATTAGTTTAACAAAGTAACTCACGCGTAGTTCACCATAGTTTGGCATGGTAGACGTTTATCGCATATTTTGGCAGGTTTTGCTCGCAACCCACAATCGATTCTATTGTGAGTCACATGGTGAAATATTTCTGTGATATCTCCAGGACTTGATATTAACAAACGTAACAGCAACGTTACCTTCTCCCACCCATCATCGAAGCATTTGGGTATATCTATAAAAGCAATCCAGTGGTAGAATTCGTATTGGCTGGGGTGATTGATCACTCAGCGTGGCGAGGCTATCAGCCTTCACTGGCTTGGGTGATTAGTTGTACTGGCGTGAGCCCCGCAGGCTATTAGCCTGCACTAGGACACGTGGGCAACTGTGCCTTATTGCCCACAGAGTGCTTTATTCATTCAATAAAGCACTCTTTGCGGTGCAATAAAGCACTCTTGTGGTCGATGAAGCACTGTTGGCTGGCTGAGAGTGTGCTTTCTGAAATTTAAAGTACACTTTTTCTTTTGATCCCGCCCATGCAAAGTTCTATAAGTACCATTATTTCATTTGCGTTCAACTATTATGACGGGAGAATAATTATGGTGTATGCATGAGCTCTGGCATGTATGTAGTTAAGATAACCAGATTCTCTGAGCATCTAAAATCAAGATTTCCCCGGGAGGGGGCTTTGTATTTTAGTGCCTTATATAACAATTGTACTTTCATTCTTTGCAATGTCCGACCATCTTAGGCTCATGTCCATCCAACTAACAGTTTGCTAGGACAAATGTCCTTGTAGTCTTTAAGAGTTATAATCCCCTCTGATACATACACACACACATACACGCACACACACACACACGTGCACACACACGCATGCACGCACACACACACGCATGCACGCACACACACATACACACATAATACGCACAGAAAATACTTATAAAATGCACATAGTCTACACTGCTTTTGCTCACTTGGTCTATTAGTCAATTTGATGGTATCCTTAAACAGTTCAGGACTACAGATACTCACAACTCTTTGCTGACCCCACCAAAACATAGCAATAGATTGTCGACCATTTTGGTGGAGGTGAAGCAGATACTCAAAAAAGCTACCATGTTTGGTTATCTCATCCAAATCACCTTTCCTGTACAGGCAGAAAGAACAAGCACTTTTAAAGACACAGAGTAGTGCGTTGTGCAGCCAAAAAAGCAGGCACGAGACTATAACAGTGCTCATAATCTGGCAACTCCAAGTTTGTCATTACAAATAATATTATTGCTACGTGCTTTCGTTCATAATCTACAGAGCATTGAAGGCATTGGTATGGAAGAAAACTTCAGCTACATTCCTGTCAAAATCACACAAATACTTAGCCCAAGCATTAGTGCACAGAACTGTTAACCAAAAGATCCAGTTCCTTCCTCTTTTCTTCTCAGTGCCACCTTTCTGTGACCATCATATGTCAGCTATTGATGATGTTTACCTACAATCAATGCATGTATCAAATTGATTCACACACAAAATATAATGCTCATCATCTAGCTACCTATTGCAAACCTATATATGTGAACATGCAAGGTTAACTAAACAGCAACATGGCATGTAAACTAAATCAATAATTATCAAGACAATACATTGTATGTGCAGCCTATGTGGTGCTAATAGTACCTGTTAGAACTGTAACATGGTCAACAAAGAGAAATGAATCAGTACAAAAAGTATTTAAAGCAGTACTATTTGCTGTAGCTATACTGCAAACAAAGGCTTGTGCAACATTAATTTAACGCACATGTGCACACTTCCTGGCTAATTGCAAATTTTCATAATTTAAGTTTTTTCTACATCATGGCCTTTAATGTGCTGTAGTGGATGAAGGAAAGCATGTAGACACTTGCAATAAACTTTGAGATGGAGTAAGTTTCATGTAAAGGCGATATCAGCATGCATGCTATATACAGTGCACTTTAGGACATGATCTTCAATGCTTCATTCTCAATGTATTGATTTGTTGTTATGGTTAATGCAGAATGTGGAATGGTCCTAGCAGGTACCAATGCTGAGATGAACTATTGAATCTGATAAATATCCTCAGTGTTATGAATGTATATACGTGTATGTGAATAAATTCATGGTTACAGAGTAAACCACATGCGGAAATAAATTGAAAATTGGTGTGTACATAGGTAGGGACCCGTTGATTTTGCCGGCAAAATTTTTGGCATAATGGGTTGGTAAAAGCAATGAGCAAAATGCTGGCATAATAGGTGCAATTTTTGTGAAGTGGACATACAAATTGCACAAAAGATCGAGATACTCTAATAGAACAGTCAGACGTGCTAAAATACTGACAATGCATAGCTAATTGTTACAGGAACAACAAGTGACAATCGAGATACCCTAATAAAACAGTCATCACACATGTTAAGCAATATTAGCTAGCCTTTTGCTTTACATGTTAGAAGTAAGTGCTGATCGAGATACTCTAAAAGAAGTCACTATAAGGTGAAACTGTAGCTTTGCAATTGGAAATATCCAATTAACAAAGATAAATGCTGAGCAAATTTTATAATTCTTGAGCAAAATATGGAGCATAATAGGTGAAAAATAAAAGAATTGCTGGAAAGAAAAATAGGTGGAAAAAAAAGCAAAATAGACCAGTCCCTATACATAGGCTAATCATTGTACAGTGCCTATTAATGGCTTGAACAAAGGAGTAACAGCTAGAGAGTTACATAGCAAAAACTAAGCAAGTGTAAAATTTTGGGGTTGAGATACTCTTATTGAACAGTCATTGCGGGGGAAAAGAGTGCAGGAAATTATTAAGACAAAAACTTACCCTCTGAGCCCTTGCCATCTTGGCAGCTCACCTCACATAATTTCTACTTCATTCTGGTTTAAATCTAGCTACTTAAAAACTAATTTCATAGATCTACAAATAGAAATTCTAATTTGTTCTAGAATATTCTATGTGCATTCTATTAGAAGTCCTCAATAAATATGTGCTCTACTAGAGTATTACAATAATATATCAACAGGGTATGACTTCAGTCTTTAATAAGCATCTTTGTGTGTGTAGATAAGAAGAAATATGTAACCCCAAAACCAACCATAGGTTGGCTTTGGGGCTAATAAAGTACAAAAAAGAAGTGAATTCATGTGAAACAGTCAAGCAGTGAAAAAGGGTGCAGCCTTCAAAAGCTTGGCTGAAAAAAGTTGTGAAATCAAAGGTAGCAGCCAAGAAATGGCTGTAATGACATTGACATAATAGCCGCCACGTTTACTAGCATTAACATCATTGCAGCCATTTTTTGCACACCAATTTTTTTTCACCCATGCAGGCGACCCCCTTTTTTCACAGTTTGGCTGTTTATGTGTGTATGCTATCTGAACAATTGTAAGCATGTAAATAATCAACTCACACTGGATCAGATGGCTTCTGGTCCCAACCTGGAACAAGCTTCATGCCAGATCTAGATATTTCTTTAGAACTTTTCTTGTCCTAAGCAGTAGAGGTTATGAAAATCATAAGTTGCCAATTATACATACTAGCACATAAAAGGCAATTACATATACTATTAAGCAGTGCATGTACACAATGTGAGTACACTGAAAAGCTAAGGGCTTTGTGGACATGCTGGTGTGTTATCAACTGTTTTGTGGTATTGAGCATGCATAGATCAAAGGAACCCATTTGTAACACTAATTAAGGGACTATTGCTGAGGACTGTGTCCAAGGACTAACCCAAAATGTTTCTAACACATTGCTACATAATTAAAAAAAATTATTTATCTATTACTTTCAGACTATCATAGATGGCTAAGGCTATGGGCTTGATTCTTTCACTGTTAGATATCACTTCACCACAGTATGGCACCACACTACTGTACATACAATACATGCATCATGGTGTCTTCCTTTGCATCCCATTTCTTTTCACTGACAGCACAAGATGTCAACTCATGGTAGCACACCCACAACTACATGTTGAAAATCATTTGTAATTTTGAAATCACACCTCCAACAGTTGAAGTAAGCAGCATGCATTGTTCTTCGTATGTATGGCTGAGAACATAGGAAAAAAGTATGCGAAATGGCTGGTATGGTGACAAACATTTTGTCATACAACTATAGCCTCATCCATCAGGTGCCACATTCTTTTGAAGTGGTGTTATAGAAATTCACTAATGGCAAATATGTTACAAAATAAACAAGTGTACAAGCTAGATAGGTACAAGCTAGATAGGGATCATTACAATAAAAAGTGCTCAAATAAGGAAATGCAAATTTAATCCCTGAGGTACAAACCCTGATTTAGGTGTTTGTTGCTAATTATATAGACTAAAGGTAGGAAATAAATTTACACTTTAGGTGATGTTCCCCTCGTTTATGCAACTTCAATTGCAATGATCCCTACAGCTTGTAAAATTGTGTATTATAGGTTCCAATCATGTACCTTGCATATGATCAAGTAATTAGTTGCATGTGATCAAGTAATTAGTTTACAAATTAGGCCACATGAACTAGCTATTAAGCCAATAAAATAGCAATGAAGGTGGGTAGGTTATGAACTAGCTAGATAGTTGAAGTAGCTAGAATGCATTTTTCTCTAGCTATAGTTATTATATTATGTCTACGTAACTTATATTCTTAGTTGTGTAATGCCACTGAAGGTACAAAAGTCATTGAAATGATAAGGGATACAGTGCATGACATGGGCTGGGATGAGAAAACATTTAAGTTTAGGCCATCATTTGCTTGTTTCTCACTAGGTGCAGCAAAAACAGATGAGGGCAGGAGGTGATTATTACTCATACAATCAGCTATAACTGCCAAGCTGTTATGAAGAAATGAGTTGGATGACATATTTTATTGACCAGAAAAGCCCAAATCTCCGTGATCCCTACTATTCAGTATACTACCGTTAGTACTGTAAGATGCATCGTGTCTTCCTCTATAGTGCATTCTTGTGATCTATAAGTCAAATACAGTAGAACCCCAGTTTTCCAGACCCCACTTATCCGGATTCTCTGTTAACCGAACTATGGAAAAGACTGTTCTATTAGAGTAGTGACTGTTCTATTACGGTAGTTGATAATACAAAATTTTTAAAATGTTCTTTATGCTTATACACAGTTTCAGAGATACGAACTTTTCAGATTTATTGACTACCCCTGGTCCCAAGGGGTTTAGATAACCGAGGTTCCACTGTAATTGTATGCAGCTACCCAAAAAATGATGCAGTGGTGATGGGAAACAAAAAATAAAAAATGGTTTTAACATGCTCAAGTGGGTAGCAGTCATATTAAATTGCAGGCATATGATAAAGTCAACCAATTATTATATAAGCGTATCATACAGTACGGTAGTACTGTATATTAGGGATCATGGAGGTTTGGGTTTTCCTAGCCAAAAAAATTCACCTAAAAACCAGCTTCACAACTCTATCTTGGCACCTTGGCAGTATTGGTTAGGTATAACCAAGCCCAAAAGTGCCTTCAGTATGATCCTAAAGGCTTCCAATAAATAGTTACAAAATTTAAAAAAAAAAATTATTCAATGGAATTCTCTACTGACTAACTGCCTGCCTGCCTGCCTGATGCCTTCAGGCAAGCGTAACTTGATAATGGCTAAGGCTATGGGCTTACTTTTTTCACTGTTCGACGTTGCTTTGTCCTGAGACGTGCCTTTTGGCATACCGCAGTATGTGCAATGCACGCATCATGGACTTACTTTTGTCCTCCTTTGTGTACCATTTCTTTTTACTGACAGCCTAAGGTGTCGATTCGCAGTAGCACGATGCGTGGCTTCCCTACAGTACATTTGTAAACGGAAATCGTCTGTATTTTCCATGGTGAATGGACTGATTGCAGAGACGATTCTAACACTGCTCTTTGTTTGTAACGCTGTGTAACGGGGTGAACATACTGTAGCTGAAAGTGAAGAGTAATGGCCACTGCACTTTCGAGGCAGTAATTGATAGTTGGGGTAGTAGGACCGTGAGACCTGTGGAGCGCCCCACTACCGCTGCTGAAATACACTTGGCAGAGGTTCAGCTTGACTCATTTGTTTAATGTGTTTATTTCATTTTGTATCTGTTTAATGTGTTTGTTTTGTATTATTACTAAAAATAAATAAATAAATTAAAACAATTGATAGTTGGGAGCACGCGAATTGTCGTATTTTCGAAGTTACTGGATTGTTGCAGAGGCACTTCTTCTACTGTTTTTCGTCTGTAGCGCTGTGTAATGGGCCGAATATAGCTGAAAGCGAAGCGTAATGGCCACTGCACTTTCAAAGCAGTTTTGATAGCTGGGGCGCGCGCTCAAACAAAAACATTAATTCAGGCACCATTCTTTCTTTTGATGCGGTATGCATGGGTTCACCAGTCATAATAATGTTACAAAAAAAGTAAGCAAACAAGTTTAAGGAAAAATTAGAAATTTAATGTTCGATTAGGGATCATAGAAAAAAAGTAAGGAAACAAGGGAGGTCGCCTATACCTGCAGATACACTAGTGACATTTAATCCCTAATTCAGTCTTGGTCTTGGGGTATAGACTGGATTAGGGATTAAATGTTCACTAGTGTATCTGCAGGTGTAGGCGACCTCCCTTGTTTCCTTACTTTTTTTTCTATGATCCCTAATCGAACATAAAATTTCTAATCTTTCCTTAAACTTGTGTGTATAATAAGCTGTCTGCATGTGTATCTAGATTAGTCAAGTATCCTATGCAAACTCGTAGCTAAACTATTTTGGATTTCAGGTGTAAGCACACCAAAATTGTGATGGTAGCTAACACATCTTAACATGCAACCAACATGAAGTACACATTGTTCCAAGGTAGTATGATATCAGTAATGCATAAGTACAAGGGTAGGGGTGTCATAGCCTCGACACTATTTTCAAAACCCACACACTTTATGGCCAAGAAGCTCAGATTAGAAAAAAATCAGTCAAAGCAAGCTTAGTATTTAGCTAAATACACAGAAAAACCATTTTACCTTTTATACACGAAGTCATACAACTACCATATAACATGCAGTCTCTTGTGACTGCACCATACACAGCATTCACATAATCACTGTATTTAACCCAAAAACCGTCTGTAATTTAATTTCTGATCAGTCCTGGTATGTGATATCTGTTGGTCGAAAATTCTAACTGGAGTTGGTGATTAAACAATGCAAAGAAGGCAGTCTGACTCACTGTAGTGCATTGAGTGTATGGGAGCTGCTGGCTACAGACAAATTATACCAATTTGCAATTGAAAGATGCTTGAACTTCAGAATTTATCCAGTATAGGCTAACACTAGACATGCAGAGTATGCTTCGCTTTCACCTATTTTCAGACCGTTACATAGCGCTACAAATCAAGAACAGTATTAGAAGTGTCTTTGCTATCAATCCAGTCACCACGGAAAATATGGACATTACAAACATAGAGAAGTCATCGTGCTACCGCAAATTGACACCTTGGGCTGTCAGCAAAAGGAATGGAACACAAAGGAGGACAAAGGTAAATCCATGGTGCATGCATTGTACATACTGTGGTATGCCAAAAGGCACCTGTCAGACTGAAGCAACATCAAACAGTGAAAAATCCCATAATCTTATTTTTCTGACGGCATCAGGTAGGCAGGCAAGTAGGCGGGCAAGTAGGCAAGCAGTTAATCAGGAGAAAATTCCATTGAATAAAAAATAAAAATTTGTAGCAATTTATTGGGTCACACTAAAGGCACTTTTGGGCTTGGTTATACCTGCCAAGGCACCAGGAGTATATTGTAAAGTTGGTTTTTGGGTGATATTTTTGGCCAGAAAAACCCAAACCTTCTAATATTACAGTACTACCATACTGATCAATACATGCAGTACTAATGTACTGTATAATAGTGACTAAGATATAAGGTCAAGATCACCTGATTGACCACTGGGCCAGAACACTGTTAGCCAAAATGTACTCAGTCAACTGGTAGCTTTTTCAAGTTCAACTTGATTGGGAGAGTAACTTGTCATTCTACGGACACCATCACATGGACATCATCATATCACCCAGACCCAGTTACTAGCTGCTGAACTACTTAGAAGCTCATTCTTGCATTAGAATGGACAAATTTCATAATAACGAAAAAATCATCTGTTGCCCCTAGCAACCTAAGTTTTACATTATTTGTAGGTATCAATGTTTTAAATCACCTCTCCAAGTTTTAAAAGGATAGCATATATAAGTCTTGAGATATGACATTTTGAAGTTGCAATTTTCCCGTCAATGAGAGGGGCAACAGTTGCCCCTTCTCGTTAATCACACAAATCATGGGATTTAAAGAATGTCATATTTTATGATCTACATACGCTATCCATTTAAAACTTGGAGAGATTATTGTTGACATTCACACCTACAAATTATGTAAAATTGAGTTATATGTACGTTTGAATTTTTGGTTTTTGCATACATTGAAATACCTCATTTTTGTGATTGCCCAGAAGGGGCAACTGTAGTCCCCTTACATAGATATGTATGGGAAAATCACAAATTTCAAAATGTCATATCTTATGACATATATATGCTATCCTTTCAAAATTTGGAGAAGTTACTTTAGACATTATCACCTAAAAATAATGGGAAATTCAGGTTGCTAGGGGTAACAGTTATTATTATAAGCTATAAAGCCTTATTATATTATATATATATTATGGAATTTGTCCATTGTAGGAGCATAGTGAAAGCACTGTGGATTTGAGAGCCGCACTTTTTGAGGTCTTCTGGACCATCAATTAATGGAGAAATGATGCATATACTGGACAGGAAAGAAATTATTTCAACAATGCAAAGAAGCATTATCTTTTTAGCTAACTGCAAGTAAATCCATGCACATCATGCTACAAAATATACCTAGGCCACCAATGCACAAATTCAAGCACATCAAAAACAGTTTGTTTATAGCATTTCAAGTCAGCTTTAGCAATAACACAAAGGATCTCACACTACATACATATAGCTAACTGCTACAAAATATTTTACTGCAGTGGGCTTATAGCTAGGAAAAGTGGCTGTTGGGTCAGTGCTGGACTGGCGTAGCTAGCTAAATCATTTGTAACGTAGTATATGGCACATGTAAACAATTAAATAGATGAATTTCTAAAGTGCTTTAATTAAAGTGATCAAAGTCTGGGGAATTACAATTTCTTCTGGGAAGGTGTTCCATAGTCTGATGGTAGAAGGGAAGGAGTGCAGGTATGCATTCGTTCTAGTTGCCAGCTGTATATATCTCATGCTATGACCCCAGGTGGGTGCAAATGACTAGGTAAGATGGTCATGAGGTACTGAGATTAGATTATTGATAATTTTGTAAAACATATGTAGCTTGGCTTGATTTCTTCTAAGCTCTAAAGTTGACCATTTCAGATGGTTTAACGTTGTTGTAACACTAGCTGTTCTGCTATAGTCGTTATTCACAAACTGTGTAGGGTGACATTGGACCATTTAACTCTGTTTATATATCCAACTTGATATGGGGACCAGACATAGCCACTTTATAGTAGCTAGTATCACATGACACTACCATACAACATGAAGTGACTATAATATTGTTACCTGTACCCTTCATATGATAGTCACTTTATAGTAGCTAGTATCACATGACACTACCATACATCATGAAGTGACTACAACACTGTTACCTGTACCCTTCATATGATAGTGGAAGTGTATATGGGACAGATAGAAGTTGTGCTACACTCTGAAATCCTTACAATGAGTTATACTTGTTGACATCATATGTGATTATTCAGCTAGGCAATTGGGCGTCACCTCCTGTGGCCAGACCACCCCCACTGCGAATAAATACAGTATGGTGCACAGGTAGTAGTGCCCGGAATTACAGGTAGTCCCTTGTTATGTTTATTATTTCAACTTGGTACCCCTGAGTCTGGGCCCCCATTTTCTCTTGTATGTTGTCATACTTTTTCATGACGTCATCATCATTTTATACAGTCCCTTGTTATGTTACAGTGGTGCAGTGGCGTAACTAAACCCGGGCCTACCCGGGTGTCAGCAATCAAGTCACGCCCACGGAATTAGCAATATAGTAGAAAGACTATTTCACCGAATAATCGATCGAGACCTTGACAACAGCACACATTTTTGGCTATATTACCTTCGTTATTGAATCACTTCAAACTGCCAGCTTATCGGAATAAGCGCCTCTAGAAATAATTATCGTTTCGATAATTCGACTAGATCTACTTTCTAATAGCTTTAGTTGTGAATACGACTTCCAATTTATTGCACTGGGCCCTGGTGTCGGTACAAGTCTAGTTACGCCACTGCAGTGGTGTCCAGAATTTGAGTCTGAATCATATACTATCTATGACTGAACACTGTATATGAACAAAATCTCGCAAAATACTCGGTTCAACGGTTACCTGTGATCCAGTGACCTTTTGAAGAACACAATACAACAACAGAACAATGGTAACGCCCAATACAGCGGAAAAAGACAGGAGGATGATAAAATCCGACATACTGCAATCCGCCGGGCAACAGCACCGCACTTTGATAATGCCAGAACAGAGTGACGTACGCTAATTATATCGTATTATTGATCCGCTGTCCCAGTGTCATGATTGATTGCACAACATCCGGTGCCGGTGTGGTGGTGATTTGATTTATATAGCACGACATCCGGTGTCTTGCAGGAGACACTATCTTAAGAACATTAATCAAACCTCTCAACTCTCACGATTTGGTCGTGAGACACACGATTTCAGTCTTGATATCACGACCGCTTGCTGATCTCACGATTTCTCACGATTTTCAGCAAAATTTCCTAAGACACGCTAAATCTCCTTGATCTAAGGCTCTGTACCAGGTATCATGTGATCATTTAATTAGAATATCGGCGCACCTCTGTATTTTGAGCTGGAATTTTTGGCGGTTTTCCGTGTTTTGACTGCGTCACGAGTGAATGCGCTGTCAAACTCAAAGGTGAAAACCTTTGGAAAAAAGATTCAGCACACATTTAAGGTGAGGAATAAGGTGAAACATCATTACTGATCCTAGACGTGCTCTTTGTCAAGTTCCTCAACCCACAACAAACCATATTTTGACTGGCTGTCCTGCTGCTCTAGATCAAGGCAGGTATACCTGGAGACATGATTCAGTTTTACAGGTCCTTGTTCATGGGCTCCAACAGCATTTACCTGAAACATTCAAACTTTACGCTGACCTTCCAGGTTATCTAGCTAGTTCCAGCCCCCCTAGTACCATCCCAACCAATCTTTCCTCCACCCTCAGCAGGCCTGACTTGGTATTGGTTTCTAATGATTCCATTTGTTTGTTCGAATTGACAGTACCAACTAATACCCAACAACATCTTCTTGCTGCTAGAGCTAGAAAGGAAGATCGATATAGCTCCTTGCAATATGACCTCCAGCTTTCTGGGTTAACTGTCAATCTTGTTCCAATTGAAATTGGTTGTTTAGGCCACTTTTTGTCAGAAACAATTGCTCAAATGGCTACTGCTTGTGAAGTGCCAAAGAAAACCGTGAGATCCTTGTTTGAGCAGGCAGCTCGCATTGCTGTCCTGTTTTTACAGAATTTTTAATTCTAGAGCCTCCCTGGGCTGGGATCTTTTAGACCACCTTAGGTAAACTTTAAGTATTACATATATGTAGATATAGTTTTTTTTGTGTATTGTAATTTAATTTACCTTTAGTTAATGTAAGTCTTGCCAGGGCTCCTGTACTGATCCATCAACACATGGTACCCCTGTATCTAGGCCCCTGTATGCTTGTAATGTATATTTTGTCTTAATCATTAAGACTCTCTCCCATCCTACCAGTGCAGTGGTGTTATTACAAATGTTTATTGCTTAATTTCAGTTGTGAGGTGCATTATCCGGAGAATTTGTGCTGAACACCGAATCCACTGCTGGATACTAATTACTCAATGAGAGGTGATTTCGACGACGAATTATTGCTAAACTAGTGCACCACAAGTTGAAAAGACTGATTCAACGATGGAACAAAGATAGGTTCTTATAGGAGAGTAGGCTACACTATAGCATAGATATATTATAAGCTGCGGTAAACAGCAGTATTGCACCCACATAGCTAGCTAGTTGTGCCTTTTAAATATTTTTTTTGTTAAAACATGAATGTACACGAGCCCCATCATAAAGATGGTAGGCTTCACAGCTGCCTGGGGGTGGGTGCCTGGCTGGCTGGCTTTCTCATGACCAGATCTGTTTCCAGGTTGAGAGGTCTACATTAATCCGCTACATTGCCAACTTTGGGTGGACATAACAAGGGCGGATCCAGGACTTGGCAAGGGAAGGGGCACAAACAGGCAAGTTATAGGTGGTTAGGGAGAACCAGATCCTCTTATTATAACTTGCTGCATTTTTGGAGCAGCAAATAATACACCTCTTAGTAGTATCTCACTATTGATTTTTACCATTTTGGCCTTTGCAGATGGCTGTGAAGTATTTAAAGGGCTCTGAATGTCTTAAACAACAGCAACACGATAATTATTTTAGAGGCGCTTAGTACGCACGAAGGTGCTGGGTGTCAATTTCACAGTTAGTTAGACTTTGGTTCGCTTTAGTTTAAGGCGAATTCGTAATAAATGCTAGTAAAATATGAGTTTCACAAGCTGATTTTGGCCTGGCATATAAAGTTTAGTATTTTAATCAGAAGTAGCTAGATATGCATGGCTCCTCGACAAGATGAGGGGGGGATTTGCCCCAAATGCCTCATCCTGGATCCGCCATTGCATACGTAGGTACCTAATATCAAGAGTTCATAATATAATGCCATCAATAAAAGGGCACCTGAAAAAAGTGCATTACGGACATAGCTATGGAAACTCAAATTTAGTGCAACAGTGAAAGACTGCTGCTGTTACATAATGTCAAAAGTTATATCAGCCAACTATTGCTTTATGATTTAGCAGCAGAAAACCAGGAAAATATTTGTATTGTCACCTGCCTGGTAATTTATGCTGATTGCTGTTGCATTTCTAATACATTTTGTGTGGGCCTGGCCATTATCTATAGCCAAACTAGTACACTAAGTTTACATAGCTTGTGTCAGTGTTTCCACTGACTTACGGCTTCAGGAACTCAGCCTTCTTGGCAATGTTGCAATGCAAATTCTCATTATGTGCCAAGACTCCATCCGATGAAACTTTTTAAACAAAGAATTTGCAGAAGCATTGGTCAACACTTTTCCAACTTTAGAATAATCCAACAATGGAATGACTTATCCGACGAAGTAGTTCTGGCAAAAACAGTATCTTCTTTCAAACACTCACTAGACCAATATTGGAGAGAAACTGGACATGGACATTGTCAAAGGCCTTTGGCCTATTAATCAATCTTGTATTTTAATTGTCCATTAAATAATAATAATAATAATAATTACCCATATCTCTCTATTGTCTTTTTATCCATGACTTTATCTTGACAGTTACCTATACACTACTATATCATGAAACTTTATTCTATTTCAGTACACATGTGCTGTAGCAATACTAATACTCCTAAGTACATACTGGGCAGTTGTCGTGTCTCTAAAAAAAAATAAAAATAAAAGCCAGTCAAAAAGATTTCCCAGCAATGGAGAACTTTCGGCCACTGTTGCCGTTTCACCTTAGCATTATTAAGCAATTCCAGAGGCCACAATCAAGGAAGTCTCCCCAACTTCTCTTCTTTGTGGTAGATCTCATGAATAGTATCTACTCCCAGTTACAAGACAACCGATTGCAAAATATTACAAACACACTGCTGAAATTTTCTAAGCTCTGTTATTATTATTAAAGGAGCTGGCAGCCTCAGGCAAATCTCAACCTTTTCAATAGACCTCTCCCAAGAGGTATGTTACAAGCTGTTTATGGCAACAATTGGACAGCCTAAAAGTTGCCAAAATTGGCAACTTTTGGCAACCCAAAGTTGCCAATATTGGCAACTTCAGGTCACCCAAAGTTGCCAATATTGGCAACTTCAGGCCGCCCAAAGTTGACTATATTGGCAACTTCAGGCAACCCAATATTGGCAACTTTTGTGTTTCTTTGAGTAACCACAAATGACGCTCAAAAGTATCCAAACTTGGCAATAAATATACTTTCTTTTATAAAAGATGATAGAGAATTTGATTGTGGGATTCGGTTATCCACAATTGGTAATTTTGTGTGACAAATTCTTAGAATTGCCAAAAATGGCAATTTTATAAAAGCGTGTGCAGTAGCTGCTGTTTTTGGCAATTATAACAACAGTCTAAAAGTTGCCAGTTTTGGAAACTTTGATACTTACAGTTTACCGGTATTAAGCATGAAAGTGAGCATTACAGTGTTAAAGTTCACAAAGCTGCTAACTTAACTATGCTTACTTTAGAGGAACTGTTATAATGATGCCTGAAAGTATTTAAATATGATTACTAGCAATATTATCAGTGGATGCCAGGTAGCTAGCTATACATTCACTTTAAAAGCAGCAGTAGGAATATAGCTATGTAGCAAACTTATAATTTGAATGTGAATTGACCAAAATGCGATAAAATGGACAAAGTCATAAGAATATCTTGCTACAAATCATGCTATATAGCTACAAATCATGCTATATAGCTACAAATCTCCAAGAAGAGGTTCCTCAAGAGGCTTTCACACCGTTGGCCAAACGTAAATGTAAGAGGACCATTAAAAACGCATTAGATATGGACAACATTAATTATAATTCTATTTGGAAAATGTACATCAACTGTAGTTGTAAATAATATTTCTGTTGAATCTTAAAGATACGTAAATTGTAGAACAGTGCATTGCAGCAGTAATCACCATATATATCGTACGGTTTAGATATACATTGAGCCAGCAGGCATAAACTACAATAATTATAATGCAGAATAGGGTATTCTAAATTTGTGATATGTATATTTTGCTGCCAAATTTGGCAATATTGAGTCAAACCTTTCACCATCTTTTTGGTGAACTAGATCACAAAATCTGCTAATCCAGTTGCCAAGTAAGTCCAAGTTCTCAATTTTCTTAGTTAAAATTGAGTTGTATTGCCGAAATGCAGAATGGATAGGTACAAGCACAGTTTGTGGATGTTCAAGCTACCAAATTTGGACCATAGTTTTCAGTTTTGGGGCAACTTTTGGCTTGCTTCCAAAAGTAGCCCAAAGTGGAAACCTCAGAAAATTGCCGAAACTGGCAATTTGTAAGCAATACAATAGTTTTGCAACTTTTAAAAGTTGCCAAATGTGGAAACTTTTATTTGCAAGAAATTGCCAGAAGTAGTAATTTTAGTATGCATGAACAGTCCAATAGTGGGCATCAAATTTTGCCATTTTTGCAAACTAGATCCCACAATTGATTCATTGGTCTTCATAAAAAAGAGTACATTTATTGCCAGAATTGGTAGTTTGGAGCACCATCTTAAACTGCCAAATAGAAATTTAGTAACCAAAACTTGCCAAAACTGGCAAATTCTTAGCAGTCCTATAGCTTTGCATTACACTGCTTTATAAAGTTGCCAAAAGTGGTAACTTTTGTTTGCAAGAAGTAGCCAAAATTGGCAATTTTTAGGCTGTCCAATAATTTCCAAAATTGGCCTTGTAACATACCTGGAGGCTCCCAAAGGTATTTGAGGTCTCTGGGGCATTGTTGTCTGGTCATCAACTGTAGCTTCATCGGTTTCCATATCTAGAGGTGACAATTGCATAAAAGGCATAAAACTTTGATGCAATCATATTTATTTTATTTATGTGTGTATACAGAATCCACAATAATGTTTGAATGCTGAAAAAATAATTCTGTATTAGTGACAGAGAATTTATTTTTATTATTTTATTTTACAAAATAGTTGATCATTTGCTATGTCTTATTGTGAGTTCTGATTTGGGAGGTTGTGTGTGCGTGCATGCGTGTGTGTGTGTGGTGAAAGAAAAAATGTTGTACTCTGTTAAAAACTGTTCTGTCAGAGTGAACTTTATGACTGTTACATTTGCAATGAGTCTAGTCACATAGAAAAGAACAGTTTTGATCAGCTACAGTACATATTTCTGATTCATCATCTTTCATCAGGTGATGATATGTTCTTATTTTCAGATTTGGAGACGAAGGACATCAGGTGATGATATGCTCTTATTTTCAGATTTGGAGACGAAGGACAAGACGGCAGAGCGAGAGAGAGAGAGACATTTTTGCTGAAATGGGTGTATGTGTTGATGCTAAGAGTTACGTTTAAGGTATAAACTAATGTACAAGTAAAATATACTTACATGATGTGTTATTCTTAGGACAGATGGGAACTGGTTACTTTGAAAAATACTCTATAGTAGAATCAAGAGTAAATAATGGAAGAGAGAGTATCCAACTGCCATATACTGCAACAAAAATGAGCACTTCAAGTAGAGAAGCCAACCTGTAGTGCTTTCAAAGGCAGTGTTGAATGAAGTAATAAACACCTGCTAGCTCAGACTGTTTGAAGTGTCCAGGCATGATTTGAAGTCAAACAGTCTGAGCTAGAAGGTGTTTATTACTTCATTCAACACTGCCTTTGAAAGCACTACAGGATGGCTTCTCTACTTGACTTGCTCATTTTTGATGCAGTATATGGCAGTTGGATACTCTCTCTTCCATTATTTACTCTTGGTAGAATGGACAGGTTTTATTTATGAAAGTAAATTTTATGTGAAACTTGCATGTGTTGTTAGTCAAATGGTGTTTGGTTTAGCATGGAGTAGTGGGTTCTTTTTACAAAGGCTGTAAGGTTGGGTACAACATGTTGTAACCACTACCAACAATTTGTGGTCAGCTTACTAGTCAGTTAATGTGAGGCGTGTAACGTCTGCAAACAGAGAACTGGCTTTTAATGATGTGATGTGCTGTGCTTGGCTTCATGGCTAAAAAGGGAAAGAGGGCGTGTAGGCAAAGTTTTAAAAGGGAATGAAGGCTTACCTAGTTGAGAAATTGCAGGTTGACATTTTGTTGTATGTACATGTGCCATCCCATCAGTTTTACTGGTATCTCACTATGTGACAACCATGTTTCTTTGGCTCACTATAATAGTAGTGTACAATCATAAGTACATTAGTGTTGCACTGATATGACATTTGCCGATATTCTGATAACCGATATTGCATCATATTTTCAAGCTGATAAATGTAGACAATTTGATATCGTACTTAATGCCCGTCTTTTAGCAAATTATAATAGAAGTGTACCAATTTGCATAGCTTGTTTGTATTGCCAGTAGTGACAATAGGTAACAGTACATTTAAGCAGCTATAGCAACGTCATAATGTAGGATAATGTAACACTATGCATTTGTAAACACCATTTGGTGCACATGAACATGCATTTCTAAGTTAATAAATTTTCTGCCAATTCAAGCCTTTTCCGATACCAATGCAATTATTGGTGCAACAATAAATTAAAATACATACTGTATGTACTACATCCTGTAGAGTGTTCTAAAAACAATTGGACCATCATACAATTGACACACCATCTAATAGTATCCCTTAACAACTCTACAATTCCATAGCACATGCGTGACATTGTAAATCACCAATACAATCCTACCAACTTGTTTTGTGAGTAGAAATAGATTCTGAAAATTGAAGCAGTTGAAGTACTCAAGATAAAATGTAATGAGCAAGATAACCAGGAAGTACAATTAACATTTAAACCACTTCCTATGCTTGTGTGTACAAAAATACAGCACTTCGGAGTGTCTCAAGACTAATATAGAAGTCGGCTTTGCCCCATGCTGTATTGGTCTCTCAACACACCACACATGTCCACACTCCCTAATGCTGTGTTTCCATATACATGTCCAACGGTACTTTGACTACAATGTAATTGACATTTGCTAGTATGTAGTAATGACTCTAGTTTCTAATTAAGGATACTACTGAGTCCAAATACAGTAGAACATGCCTATAACCGCCACCTTCAGGCTGCAGCCTTAAGAGACAGGTACTATACGACAGAAAATTTGACAGAAGAAACACATGATGAGCACAAATACTTTGTCAAATTTGATGAAGTGTCAGCTTTTCTTTCTGCCATGACTAAGGGCCACCTGTTCACATCAGCACTTTAGTATATCATGATCTTTCCCCATGTCTTCCCAATAGGACCGTCAGTCCCCCCCCCCCCCCCCCCCCCTTCATACACCCACACATGTACTGCATATATACACAGGGATTTGACATCTACATAATGACCATGGCTAGTGTCACCTCCTGACAATAAGCATCTGGTGCCATGCAATAGAAATACTTGCATGGCTGTAATTACAGTATATGACATCAGCTACACATTACAAATTTGTGTGGTGTAAATTGATGATGGAACTTTGCATAGGGTCTGATAAAAATGTCAGAAGCTTAAGATTATGACCAGTACACTGAAAAAGGGTAGGAAGACTGTGACCAGTACAGGAGACAACAGTAAAGAACAAAGTGAACTCTAGTCATACCAAATAACTGACACAAGAGGCTTTCTAGAATCTGATTGGCAACCAATGAATTCCTCGTTTGTATGTGTCTACCAAGATTTTGCATTGCGTGTCACCAGACCCTTGTGGTCTATGGTGAGAGAGATTACACTCCCTGGGACAATGACAGCTCAAAGTGATTTTATAAGGTCATCAATATAGAACAAATAAACACTTCTTAGGAGGAAGGGGTTTGGCAACATTCTTTGCCCCAGTACTGGGAAGTTTGACACTAGCCAGCTGCAGTGTTGTAAATGATATGATCCTGGGGTGGGGCCATGACATTGATAACTGCATACATAGATAAAGGACCCCTATTATCAATGGTGCCCAGAACAATGCAACATATTATAACTCACATAGGAAGCTGGAGTAGCAAGGAAGACGCCAAGAGAACGTTTATTCATAGATATTATTGCTTCTATAATATCTATGGTTTATTATCCATGGGCAGGATGGGTGAATTAAAGAAGCGCTTAAATACGCGATTGCTATGGTTATAAGCGCCTGCTTCCCGTCGCATATCGGGATTCGTAATTTATAAACTGCGCAAATTCACAGATTGCGCCTAACAGTAGCTGAAATAATTATATACATCGGCCATTAATTATTTGGTCACGCTAACCGCGTTGCACAGCCATGCAGTCACGATAGCAACGCTGTTCGACCGAGATGCAAACGTCAGTACTAAGTTTTGCAGCAGTGTTCGAATTGCGCAACGATCACGTGGGGCGTGAGAATGATCGTAGGCTTTGATCATTACCGCAAAGCCTGAGTTTCATCAAGCTAGCAGCTAGTTATACCTTGTCGTTATTCTTACGTTGTTATCCACAATCAAACTTTACATGGCCCAATATAAAAAGCACATGCTTTCAAGGCTAAAGCATGCAGAGGTCATCGATCATTGCCAGGATGGATCGAAGTATTACTGATGAGAAGTCTGTCATCAATCTGTCAACACTTCCCATAGAGTTGTTAGTTTATATCATCTCGTTTTTATCTTCACTGCGTGACAGGGTAAAACTGAGATATATTTCAAAGTGGTTGAGGTGTGTCATTGAAGGAACACCATCACTGTGGAAGGAGTTTGTGTGGCATTATTGTGACATTCATGAGGAACGTAGTGTGAAGGAGACTTTGAAGGTGTGTGCACAACATATCAGAGTATTATCACTTCCTAACAGTAGAACCATATCATCAACACTGGTAGATATGCTGCAGTATTGTAGTAATGTACAACACCTTAGTCTACCATCAACCAAGTTAGATCCTGAACAACTAAAAAACACAATACATCATATGGGACATCTGCAAACACTAGAACTTAAGGTAGATAATTATAATGCCATTAGACAATTGCTTCTTAACGCTTGTCAGTTGAAAGAACTCACAATATTTTTGTCCACTTGCCATGATTATCTTGTAGAACTGTTTAAGTACTGGAAAGGAGAGATTTTAGACCATCAAATGTTAACGTAATTGTTCCGGTATATTATTATGGAATTGAATGTTTGTTAGACTATACTACCCGACTTAAATCTACTCCTGCTTGTGTCACTGCTAACTTCAGAGTGTACAATAGATCTAGTAAAATACCCTTAAACCTTTCTACCACACTCCCATACTTCCAGCTACACTATGAAGGATCTGCGGGTAAAGTAGCTATTCCATCTGTGGAACTAAGCAGTTTTTGTCATGATTTAGCTACAATGACTGAATGTCAGTATGGTGGAAGGACATTTAATATAGTTAGGTATAAAACTGACAATAAAATCATGAACATGTTAAACTCCACACGTGTTGCTTGCTTTGAGAACTTTCATTATACTACTTATTTCAACTTTTTTCACTGTAATTCGCTTCATTCTGGCCACTTGGAACAACTAGCTTTTGCTTGTCCTAATCTTCAGAGACTCAAATTAAATATATACTTGCTTTCATTGTTTGGAAAGCCTACAAGGTCTACAGGCTATTGCCAGTCGCTGTCACAATCTACAAGGTCTAAACTTACTTGGTATACGTGTTTCAAAAGTGAAGGATAATGTCCTACTATGGAAAATATTGAGTGATATGAAGTTGACCCACTTAGCGCTGCAGTTTTGTGTTTTGAGATCAAAAAGTGCGAACAAGGAAATGTTAGTTTGTCTGTATCGGAAATGTGCGATTATCAAAGGAATACAATGTGAGTTTTGTGCTTCTAAGGATTGTACCATTGTAATGTTATCCTATTTTTCATCACTAAACTATTGCTATTTACAAGGTCACATTAATAAATTGCCCACTATCGTGCAGACTGTGATTAACAATTGTAAGAAACTTAGATGTGCATTTTCATGTCATCAGTATCAGCTATCGCTGAGCTTAGCCCACAATCACTGTCTACAATAGTTATTCATTTTTCACCACACACTAATGTTCCTGATGACTTCATGACCTCAGTTTCAGCTCATTGTGGACTGGTACATGTAGTTATGAAGGTAGGATCTTTGACAGTTGAAGGTATAACATCTCTTGTGAGGAACTCTCCCGAACTGATAACATTACATTTGTGTACTATAGCTATAGATCATGTGTATGTGAAGAAATTTGATACCGAACTAAAGGAAATGTTTAGGAACAGAAAATTGTTCACTGTTGGTCATTACATGGTAGCATAGGCGGCGGAAAGGGGGGGGGGGGGGGCTAGGGGGCTTAGCCCCCCTCAGAATGATATCACACCGAAATTATCTTTCTTGGAGTGGGGTTGAAAACCGTGATAAAGATCGAGATACTCTAATAGAGCAGTCACTCTAATAAAGTATTCAGTGTGTAGCGAGCTATGTAAGGATTTTTATGTAGTTTATCAGCTAGAAATGGTAGCTGGTGAGGTGGAAAGCTCTTGTCAGTTGGTTGCGACCTTTTTTTATTTTTATTTTATTTTTTTTTGGTCTCACCTTACCAAACTATAGAAATAAGTCTGGGTCAGCCCAGCTCCCCCTCATATCAACTACTTGCTCCGCCGCTGCATGGTAGATCTTCACTGGATAGAATTTCTTTCAGATGTGTTATGGGAGCAAGGTACTGATCTTTTACCACTTTGGAATATGTAATCATTTTGTTCTAGCTATATTATTAGCTAGTACACTATGGCATAGTTTTAATCTATGGTTTTATTTTACTGATCACAGCTAACTTGTATATCCTGTTGTATAGTAGCTAGTATACTATGACTATATGGTTTTATTTTACTCATCACAGCTAACTTGTATATTCATAACGAACCTGTTATATTAGCTAGTACACTAAAACATGTGTGGGCAGTTTATTTTATCACAGCTAACTTGTATTGGTATGTGTACATAGTTGATGTAATAAGCGATTATATGGTTTCAACTGTACTGTAATGTCGAGCAACTATTTCATGTCAGTTTACCATGCAAAATTGCAATAATTATATAATCTAGGTCCATGTATATAAAATAGAAATTTGAAAGGAAAATCACTGATAAAACCATGCACATTCTCTCTACAAAAAGTGTTATTCACTTATTTTCTCTGCATTTGCTTAATTGACATGATGATTTGACTCCTTGTACATATTTCACAGGCTTCTCACAGCCGGTCCCTAGAGGGCATGATGATTGACCTATAAGGTTAAGAATTTCTTTGTGAAAAGAAGCAGTGTGCTATAATTATATATATATATGTACCACTCTGCGTGGGCAGTTCAAAGGCACCGCCAGTGCCATAATTTGTATATTGCACTGCTGCAGACTGCAGCGAGTGCATTATAACTTATAACGCACTGGTTGCGGTTTTGTAGACCACAACGAGTGCATTATAAGTTATAATGCACCGACCGCAGTGCAATATACAGATATTGCACTGGCTGCGGTTTTGTTGTGCAGCATAGCACAAGTGCCGGTGGCGAAGACCACTACGACACCTCACCTAATAGGTGGAAAGACGCTTCACAGATCACTCGAATTCTTTTATAGCCTGACATGTAAAGGTCGATTGTGGGCCATAACGTCACCAATATGTATAATGTTTACAAGCAGTCAATGGCGATCGAAAAAGCCAACGCGGGTGGCCACAACTCTAGTCTACATATATATAAACGTACATATACACCTTACTAGTCTGGTGCCATCTTAGCTCAGATTAAACTGTAGTCCACTTCAACAATGACTCAATAAAACAAATATATTCTAAATAATACTAACACCTTTACGTTCGATTGTGGTAACCAGTTTTGTCATGCCAACAGATTCGAGTTTAGCCAGTGTGAATAGTAAGAATTAGACTAATATTGTTTAGTAGTTAGGTTTTGTTTACTTAAACCGTCTATTTAGCTGCTTTTTTTCGCTCGAGAGAATCACTATGGCGATTAGTCTGGTGCTTAGCCTATATGGCACGCTGGCATGCTGAGCACTACATGATGAGAGTCGAACAGCGAATGCAGGTTAGTGATATAACCCATAGCGTAGTAGCTTTCAATATCTCAGGTGGCTGCAGTACTGCAGGGGGAACGTCATCGCAACGTCCGGCTTGGTTACCCACAATCGATGTTAGAAACCTGGCCTTTATAAGTGTTACAGCTGTCTTGTGAGACTCTCCCCACCTATTAGGTGAGTGGTACATAACAGTTATACAACGTGCACTCGTGCTCTGCCTGTATAAACGCACTTGCCTTCGGGCCTAACGGCCCTCAGGCTCGTGCGTTTATATCAGGCAGAGCACTCGAGGCCGTTGTATAACTATATAATATACACAGCTCATGAATATGTACATAGATAATGAGCCAAATGATGATTGTGTATATATAAATAAAATTAAAGTTGCGGAGCCATCCCATAATTTCAAGTGGACAATTTACATTAATTAATTAATTAATTATTAAAAGGTGTTGGTCACTACATGGACTATTTTAAACATTTGGGGGTAGCTACACTTCACTGTAGAGCTCATGAAAGTTAGAAATGCTGCTTTTTGAAAATACATTGAATGATTACAAATAAAGCTACACCACTGGTTTTCACTTGAAATTATAACAATATACAGACAATGAAACTTTTACACCTGAATGCTTAGTGCTAAATAAAGTATTGTTTTCTGAGCTTGCATATACACACCATATACCATCTAGACACCAGCTTATTATGCTTGTGTTGCAGTGCTCAAAAATTTAACCTATTATGTTCGTATCTTTATCACTATCTTTGATACTTCCCTTGTTTTGATGATGACTGGTTCGCTCTATGCATTTTGACAGAAATGTTGGCTGCTGCAATGGTGCTTGCTGGTACAGATCATGATAATTGGCTGCTTTCCTCATAGCAAATATCAAATTTTGAAATCATGCACACAAAAAGTTCAAGATAGATATAAAGAGGAGGCAAACCAGGATGACCAATCAAGCTATACTGTATGTGTCTACAAATTTATATAATTACGAACAATATGGACTTACAAAAACTAGTATATTAAAATTATAAATTTAAAAATGAAGTAGGGATCCAAGCGATAAAAAGTAGTGAAACAAGAGATGAACAATGGTAGCTATTACAGCATAGCTCAGTGGGAAATCTCTACTTTGGCATTGAATACAAAATAATTGTTATACCATGCCAAAGTAGGGATTTAACACTGAGCTATGCTGTAATAGCTACCATTGTTCATCTCTTGTTTCACTACTTTTTATCGCTTGGATCCCTACTTCATTTTTAAATTTATAATTTTTAATATAGCTACTAGTTTGTTTAATTTTTTTGTTAAAGCATACAGCTATAGTTATAAACATGTGACTGTTTTATTAGGGTGACCGCTGTATTAGAGTATCTCGAGTCAGCCTGCAAAGATGTGTGCTTACCCAAAAAGGGGTGTGGTCATCGTGGTTTGTATCTCGAATCAGCCTAACAACTTGAAGGTGTGTGGTCACAATTTTTTTTCCTGCACGCTGCAGTTAATCCAGTCATTACGGAAAATATTGGATTGATTGGTCACAATACAGCTGGTGTGGTCACAAATACAGCTAGCGTAAAAGGGGCGTGGTTATCGTGGTCTCCATCGATAGATCGATGACAGTACTACTGTTATCGATCTATCGATCGAGTAGAATAAAGAATGGGCGTGATCTTGTGACCTATCGTGGAGTACTGGTACCTCCGTGCAGTAGCGTAGTCTAAGCGCCTTAAATAATTTTGTGGCGTCTATTATGCTGCTTAAAGAAAGTTGATATGGAAAATTAACGCCTCGATATGGTTTCGTTGGATGAAGAAGAAGACAAGCAGCCTGATTGAAGATAAAGGAAAAGACAAGGCGCACACTCGTCGGAACCCCAAAAGGCACATCCCACCGGTGAGTTTCAGTGTTGTTGTGGCGTAAAATGGTGACCGTGCGCTGTTTCGTTTGGGCTCTAGGCTTGCGACTGTGGTCAGGCAGTGAGTGAGTGAGACGAAATTTCGAGTTTTGACGATTTAAAAAATTCTATATCCGGCCGCCAGTAAGCGCTTTCTTGTTTTTAATGCTGTTAGATGACGCTAATATTATTCCGTAAAGGTGATTTTCGTCGCGTAAGAAGTTTCTAAAGGTGGTATTTTTTGATTTTGAAGATATAAAGAAAATAAGATTAGAACATACAATACAAATAAACAGTTAAACAATTAAATCAAAATTTTTAAAACTGAGTCTCTGATTGCACCAAGGCCACAGGAGCACTTGCGGTATTATATTGGCGTCGCGTCGCGCGTCACTTTTGATGCAAACCCTACTTAAACAGTAGCTACTACCGTACTGTTTGATAAAAAACAATGGAAAATCAAGATGGAAACACACGTACATACTGAAAACTACTACTTATTACCTAACTATATACTTATGCACTTGTCAATTTCATGCCCCACCCCCGGGCGTCCTCACACCCCAAGCGGGGATTTGACATTGCTTCTTATCCTAACCCCTGGGGCAATTGACAGTTCTCCAATTCACTGACCGATTTTCGGTAGTTGCATTTCTAAACAATTAAATCGTGCTCACTATGATTTTGCTAGCTACAGGTGTATACCAGGTTAATTATTAGTCGCATGCATGAAATATGCTAGTCTGGCGCCGCCCGCCCCTTCGCATAAAGTAAGGGTCTGGTGAAATACAGATACTAAATCATTTCTAGCGCCCAGATTCGGCGCTAGCCAATCAGTGCATGCCAATGACGTTCACACAGAAATCACCTTGGCAACACAATGCTTTTGTTCGAATTGAAGTGCAATTATCTGACGTAACAAGCATTACGTGCGCTGTCTAATTGAATTCCTTTCGAAATGATTAGGTATTTGTATTTCACCAGACCCTTACTTTTTGCGAAGGGGCGGGCGGCGCCAGACTAGAAATATGCGTGGTGTTGTCAAATCCCCTACTAGGGGGTGGGGACATAGTGGGGATTTGACGGCCGATTTTGCCCCAGTAGTGGGGAATTTGACACCACGATTTGTCGAATCCCCTGTATTCCCCCACCACCCGGGGGGGGGGCATGAAATTGACAAGTGCATAACGGCTACGTACTTATGCACTTGTCAATTTCATGCCCCACCCCCCACCCCCGGGGAGGGTGGGGGAATACAGGGGATTTGACAAATCGTGGTGTCAAATTCCCCACTACTGGGGCAAAATCGGCTGTCAAATCCCCACTATGTCCCCACCCCCATAGTAGGGGATTTGACAACACCCCAAGGCAGTGGCGTAGCCAGACTTTTCGCCATGCCTGGGCAATGGGTGGGCAAGCCATTTCCCATGCAACACACGTACACATGCCCATCTTCATATGGACATCAATATAACATTTTTAAAATGTATTATGTATCATCCTACACTACTGTATGCAAGATGACTAATATCAACCTAATAGAAGCGAACGCCTAGCTAGCTATTGGCCTTCTAACATATTACATACATCTAGCTACATGTGTCTTAATACCAGACCACAAAGATTCCTGAATTAAAGCACGAGGCGCTCTATCACGTGATGACTATGCTCTGCCAGTACAGTGGTTAGCCTAGAAAAGTAGAAACAAAAAGAAAAGAATTGCTGACTGAACAAGTACTCCATACCGTTTGAACTGAGCAGTATCCACACGGATAGATGGGTGCTAATTTCACAAATACCTCTAGACTGCTTTGCCTCCCGAGTTTTGACCACACCGATAGCTACCGTGATCACTTAATCCAAATGTAAACCGTCCAGCCCACTATAGTGAAACCAATTCTTTGTCCTTCACTCCTTGCCACAATGCTGCGTGTTTTTTGTAATCACGTGATCTTGCTTCTATTTATTGCCTCCTCTATTTGTGCACAATCAAGTGCCCGGGAAAAAAATATCAAGTTACTCGTAGGGAAAATCCCTTGGATAACCCCATCTCTGTTTTAGCCAAAAAGAAGGAAACCATCGGCGAAAATGGCACGGTGAGTGTTGTATAAGTTGTGCTATACTTATTCTTGTACAGCGACTAGTTAAGTAACTTTAGCAAAATCTCAAGCTATCCAGCCCACGTCTGTATAATTACTCTAGGAGCTGATGGTGGGGCAAAGAAGTCTGATGCCCGGGCAATGCCCTGGCTTGCCCGGGTTTGGCTACGCCACTGCCCCAAGGATGACTAAGCGAATATTTCATGTATGCGACTAGTAATAAGCCTGCCCTGTAGCTAGTAATATTATATATAGCAAGTACGATTTTATTGCTTAGAAATGCAACTACCGAAAATCGGTCAGTGAATTTGACAACTGTCAATTGCCCCAGGGGTGGGGACAAGAAGCAATGTCAAATCCCCACCTGGGGTGTGGGGACGCCCGGGGGTGGGGCATGAAATTGACAAGTGCATTAACTTAACCAATGTCAAAGTCAGGAACAGTACTACCGTACTGTTTCATAACTGTGGATCAATGTGATTGGAAAGATTAAACCAGTGTCATCACCTAAAGGAATAAATGGAAAGGATGGTGCGCAGTGCTTGTAAAGCCTATTATGCCCAATAATGTTTGCTTCAGTTCGATGTTTTGCACTGCTTGAAGTATCTTAGTTTACTACAGTGGTATACCCCCAGTATATGGAACAGTTAATTGTTTGTTATTTTAGTAGTTTTTCAGTAAACCCGCATTCACTGATGTTTTACTGAGAGTTTAAAACTTAGTAAAATAATTATGTTCCATATACTTAAGTTTACTGACACTTTACTATCAGTATAACTACAGTAAGGCATCTTAACAAATTAGTAAACTAAGAACCTTCAAGCAGTGTTGGTATCACATTTGCAAATAAGTTTTGAGCTTGTGAGAAGCTTTTAAAAAATAAAGATATTGTCTGTCTGTGCATTCATAACTGCATTCCTTACAATTAAATTATAGCTGTATATATCCCTTACAGGTCTAAATATCTATGATTAGTGTATTTGGACATCCCAAACATATATAGCTACAGTACCACTGCACATGTTGATCTGGTGCCACCTGCTCCTTCACAAAAATGTAAGGATCTGGTGAAATACAGATCCCATATCAGTTCCAGTGCAGAAATTCCACACTAGCCAATTAATGTGTGCCAATGAGTCAGACATTCATGCACAAATTTCCTTGGCAATGCAATGCCTGAATTAAAGGGATGTAACCAGCAGTTAAGTGTACTGAATTCCTTTGAACTGATGTGGCATCCGTATTTCACCAGACCCTTACTTTTTGCAAAAGGGTGGGTAGTGGCAGACTACCACAATGTATGATAAAATTAAAAAGCCATTTGTCTGCCTATACATAATTCCTTTGACACCAGATATTTATCTTGCTAATTCATAAATGCATCAGTGGTTTTTTTTTTTTTTTGTGCCAAACAAAGCACTTATCATGTGGGAGGAAAGCCTTGTCCTTTGAATGTAAGAATATAGAAATATACTCAGCAGAATTCCTTTAGTTAACCAGAAAGATTATTACTTGTGCCACCCATGCCCTTATATAGCTTAAACAGTAAAAGTAGTTGCATTATCATTTTCTTGATACAAAAATTCTACTAAATGTCTCTCATTCAAGAAACCAAGTCAAAAATTATTAGTTGCTCTCTATTTTTCAATAGGATGAATATGGTATTTCAGCGGTTCCTTAGGAGTAGTGACTAAACCATGAACCCTTCCCACATCCTTAGCTTCCCCAACTGGTTTGATAGTAAACTGTTGTAGTAGAATGGTCAGGAATACACTGACTTCAACATACGAGAAGACATATCCTGGACATTTACGACGCCCATGACCAAATGGAGCAAATGCCATAGTATCTTTTCCTTGTAAATGAGAACATTGGGTGTGGTCAAATCTACAATGAGACATGCAGTAGTAAATCAACCAGATTTTGCTGAATTTACATGTATACAGTGTACATGTGTAAAAATATAACTCCACAAGAAGGACTCCCAGAAAGATGGACACCTTGAAAATATGGATGCTTGTCCATAGCCTTATTTGTATTGGTGGACATAACACACATAAATAGGTCCCCTGATCTCTAATAGGGTCACTTCAGTATGGTCTTAAAGTGTTCATAATAACTCGCTTTTCAGTATCTTTCCAGATTGTTTCATTCTTGAGAGACACACCCAAAGAAATCACAATTGGTGTATTAGCAGGAATATGGTAACCTCCAGCTACAATATCATCATCAGAATAACGAGCTGCATATGGAGCTAACACAGAGAGCCGAAGAGTCTCATTCAATACTTGACGTAGTAATCTGTAGAAGTGAAGCAATTTAGTGTAACAAAATTTTAGAGAATATAACAACAATTTAGTAAATGATAGTAGGGTTACCTGAATGTTTTATTAGAATACATAAGTGCACTTCATGGTTGGGGGGCCAGACAATGTTAAGGATAAGATGCAAACTGAGCACACGAAGCATGCTAAACTAGGAGGGGAGGGGAGGTTTGGGGGCATACCTCCCTTCCAGAGGAAAATTTAAAAACAACTAATTCTCTGAGATAGTAAAACATGCTTGAATCATGCCATCAAATACAGCACTGTATACTCACTTCTGTAGCTTAACCCTTATGTCAGTCACACACAACATTGCCAGTTGATTGCTAATGATACAGAAACTAATTTCAGAGGTGCTTGCCGTGATCATCATTCTGAAATGTTGCTGAGAAGTCAGGTGTGCAAGCAGATATGTTTCATAAATACTTTAGATGGATTTTTGATTGATTATAGGTGAATGGTACAGCAATCTGAAATGTTGTCAGTAAGGAGACATTTGACTACTTAAAGAGATAACTTGTCAAATCATTGGTGGGAGGGATGGCTTACTATGCCTATGGAACAATATTATAATAAAACTACAGTCATTATTAGGCAGATTCAGAGACCAACTTAACAGTACAAAGCTCACTGTACAACACATGCAAATACATTGCACAAAATCTGTGTTGGAATTGGTATAATTTTTGCTAAATGCTTTTGTGTTTGAACCTCAAGAAGAGTAATCTTGATTATTTGAAGCATCTACCAGCCATAGCACATGTTTTAGGTTAGTGATTGTGTTAACATATGGATTCAATCTAGGACTTTCTTTATGAAACAAGTGTAAAATAAATACTCACGTGTTTGGATCATATGCATAGTCCTTGAGTCTCCCTTGCTGGTCAGATCCCACTCTTTCTTTCATCTCCTCCACCAAGTTGTGGTAGACATCTTGGTTTAGTGTTAGGTAATGTATTGTCCACACCAACAAATATCCTGAAGTGTGTAGACCTCCCACCATAAATGATATACCGTCTGCAATAATCTATGGATGGCAAAAGCACCAACAGCATAACAATATACTTTGTCAATAAACACAGCTGTGTTCCTACAACCAGCATTCTCTCAGACACAAAACAGTATCATTTTATTATTTGCTAGAACTGGGTGATAGTAAATTTTAAAATGACAGCAAGACACTGTTCCTGATAGACAACAATAAAACAACGGCAAAACTTCAACTAGTGCATACATATTACCTTCAAAGAGATGTGAAGAGGGGTATAGTATGGTAGCATTGTGTTGTAGGGGATCATGAAAGTTTGAGCTTTCCTGTCCAAAATTGTCACTCAAAAACTAGCCTCACATTTCCTGATGACAGCTTGGCAGTATTGGCTAGGCATAATTAAATCCAAAAATATCTTCACCAAATGTTTCCAGTAAGTCTATGAAATTTCGGTTTAACAGAAATTTTTACTAACTGACTAACTGATTCCTTCAGCCAAGCATAACTCGACTACGAGTACATAATGCTTGATTTCTTTATTGTTAGGCCCAAGATGTGCCTTTTCGCCTACTGCAGCTGATACAATAGATGACGCATCATGGACCCACCTTTGTCCTCATTTGTGTTCATTTCTTTCTCCACTACTGTGTAAGTGTTAATACTTAGCTTATTACAGGTTTTTGCAATTGAATTCGTCCCATTTGCAATTGAATTCGTCGGTTTTGCAATAGAATCCGTCCCGTTTGCAATTGAATTCGTCAGTTTTACAATTGAATTTGTCGGTTTTGCAGTTGAATTTGTCGGTTTTGCAGTTGAATTTGTCGGTTTTGCAGTTGAATTTGTCGGTTTTGCAGTTGAATTTGTCGGTTTTGCAGTTGAATTCGTCGGTTTTGCAATAGAATCCATTGTGTTTGCATTACAATTCGTCATAAACAAAACGGCTCCAAGAAACCAACCGTTCATTAAGAGATGAATTATTTACGCCATGGAGAGTTACACTTGAGACACTAGAAGGTAATTGGAGTTGGTAGTACACAAAGTTGATAGCTGTCTGACAAGTTAATTAGCTTGCTCGCAAGTGACCACACCCATCGCAAATGGTGCAGTAGAGTTTGGAATGTTGCTGGATAGGCTGTAGAGGAAGAATTATTGCCTTATAAAGAGTTGTTTACTACTGTTGTACTTGAACAAGTTCTTGTAGCAGCTGCTACATCATGTTTTCGTGTTTTCTCCAGCTGCCATTCTTGTTACGGACGAATTTAACTGCAAAAGCGACAAATTCTATTGCAAAACCGATGAATTCAATTGCAAACGGGACGAATTCAATTGCAAACGGGACGAATTCAGTTGCAAAACCAACGAATTCAATTGCAAACAGGACGAATTCAATTGCAAAAGCAACAAACTCAATTGCAAATGGGATGAATTCAATTGCAAAAACCTGTAAGTAGTGTAACTAACTATAGGACAGTAAAGTTCTGCACACAGGGCAGGTACCAGTCACAACCTATCATCTGCATAACATACTTACCTAAGCAGCTAATAAAACAAACATTACCTGATCATGTGACACACCAGACTGAAGTAAAGCATCAATAAATGGTATATCCTCCTTTTCTTCTCCGCTTTGTCTCCTTTCAACCACACTTAGTATTTTATCTCTCATTTGCTGAACACCATCATTAAATTCCTTCTCTCTGTCACTGCCTGGTTCAGGAGGACCAATATGCATTCTTTGCTCCATTTCTTGGAATACCTAAAATGCAAATAGCATGGCAATGGTTCAATTTATGACATTACAAAGCTTCCAATGTTCAATTTACTTTTACTTCTTTGGTTATCAAAACACTGTTTTTTTTTCTCATATTGTAGCAAATGAGTAAGTTTTTTTTGCATAAATGAAACTCAGTTGTGACTGGTACTAACTAACATAACCAATCATTTCAGCTAACCACTATGATGAATTCACTTAAAAATTAGTGAGTTAAGCAATATCCTCTTTGAGGCTTAAGTTTCAAAGGCATGAGTACACTAATAAAAGAGATCACTGTATTACAGTATTACTCTAATTATAGTATTTATGGTCTCAATATGAGCACTCCTGACTGTTCTATTAGAGTATTTAGATATATTGATATTGTCTAGGTGCAGTACCAATCATTTATTGTATCGATACATTGCCGTATCAATGTGTATCACAAATCTCTAGTCTCCAATGCTATACTGAGCCTACTAAAATACCTGATGATAGATATGAGTCATTTTGCGCATCTCATCTTCATTGTTAAACACACTCCCAAAACATGTCCTTGTTATGCCTTTGATGGTCATGGTTAGAAATTCCTCTTGAAGCTCCACTACTTCGTCATGTCCAAGTTTTGACCAAGTACGTGCAGTCTCATTAGCTATCTAAAATGTAAGAGGATGCCATACAAAACATCATATGTATGTGCACAAAGCAAAGTTCATTACAACCATACAGAAGAAAACATTAGTCAAAGGATAGGTACATATGTTGCGTTCACATCAGGACATGTGCTGTGCAGTCCAGTATGCCATACCAGACTTACGTGTATCCAGCAAGTGAGATGGGGGCTTTATGCTTTTAAAATTATGTAACGCAGTACATATAACATTCTGTATTGAATATTAGCTCACTTTTACAAAAATTGGCACGTATCCTTCTAAGAATGTTCCTTTCAGTGACTCATACAACCATTTCCTTCTGTCCTCCCATTCCTGTCCATTTGCATACTGGATACTGTCTGCAGTTATTAATGGCTCAAACAGTGTAAACAGCAACTCTGTGGAAATACACGAAAAGGCATATGTATACAGACAGCACTGCAGTAAACAATATGTATCTTCATACAACTGTATACATACTTTCCCTACCACCAATGTCTTTCCTTCAAAAGCATCCCATCTCAAGGATATCAAACTTATAATGGTAAGAGTGTTAAAAATTAGAAAACTTTATAGCTATACCTTTAGAGACACTGCCAGGCTTGCCTTGCTAATTGGAAATTTATATAGTGGTCAGATCATATGTACACACAGTCACACTAACGTACATGTGTAAGTACACAAGTAATATGTATATGTACATGTCTGACTCACTTGGTCTATTAGTCAACTTGATGGTATCCTTGAACAGTTCAGGACTACAGATACTCACAACTCTTTGCTGACCCCACCAAAACATTGTAATTGGTTGTTGACCATTTTGGTGGAGGTGGAGCAGATACTCATATAGGCTACCATGTTTGCTGAGCTCATCCAAATCACCATTCCTGTTGGAGAAATGACACATGGAAGTATCTTCCATTCACTTTTTACAAAACAATACAAAATCTGTACATTATCTGAACAGTGCTTGTAAAACATTCACTCACTCTGGGTCAGATGGTTTCCGGTCCCAACCTGGTACAAGCTTTACACTGGATGTGCCATCACTTCCTTTGGAACTCTTCTTGTTCTGATTAGTGAAGGACCAAGAAACACATAAGCCACATTCCAAGAATGTATATACATCTATCAATGACCATCATGAATACAAACTAAAATGTAAGAACTTTTGATATGAGATTACTAGTACAAACAACAGTTATATCATAGTAGCTGTAGAATATATATCACATCAACACTTGTCCTCGGCTTCACCTTGTACTGTTGGTGATAGCCAAGAGAAACTTGTATTGTGATTTAACTGTAATGTACTATCATACAGTACAGTAGTAGTATATTAGGGATCATGAAGATCTGGCCAAAAAAATCACCCACTTCACAATACCTGGAAGTATTGGTTAGGTATAACCAAGCCCAAAAGTGCCTTCAGTACAACCCTAAATGCTTCCAATAGGTACTGTAGCTACAAAATTTAAAAAAAATCATTCAATGGAATTTTCTACTGACCGACTAACTGCCTGTCTGCCTGATGCCTTCAGACAAGCATAACTTGATTACGGCTAAGGCTACAGGCTTGATTTTTTTCACTGTTTGATGTTACTTTGTCTCGAGATGTGCCTTTTGGCATACCACAGCATGTAAAATGCACACATCATGGACTTACCTTTGTCCTCCTTTGTGTCCCATTTCTTTTTGCTGACAGCGCAAGGTATCAATTCGTGGTGGCACAGTGCATGGCTTCCCTATATGTTTGTATTAATAAATGAGAATTGTCAGTATTTTCGTGGTGACTGGATTGAATGCAGAAGTACTTCTATTTGTAATGCTGTGTAACGGCCTGAACATAGCTGCAAGCGAAGCGAAATGGCTACTTCACTTTCAAGTCAGTAATTGATAGCTGGGGCATGTTCAGATGAAAACATTAACTCTGGCGCTATCCTTGCAATAACCCTAACAACAGCATAATTTAGTCTTTAAATACATAGACAGTTCCAAATGATCATGTATCCAACTATTTAATCACCGATACTGTCCACCTCATATTGATACTACAATGCAATGTATTTGAGCTACTTGTTAGTAGTTTCCTCACCTGTATGTCTTCCTGGTGGGTGACTTGTCAGTTAGGGCTCACTCACCAATAGTAACAAGCCAAAAGTGTATACAGTAATTACTCCTACACTGCTACTAGCACAAAATGTACATTACACTAGCAGTTCAATTGAGAATATGTCTTGGGACTAGTGAAGAACATCTTGTGCCATGCGGTTAAGTGTCATTAATATGATTGTATAATCACAACACACACACAAACTCGCCACCAAGACAGTAGCCAGAAGAGTATCACCACTGATGGTTCACTAAATATATCACAAGGCTCCATGGATAACCAGCTAGTCATACTTATTAGAATGTGAGCATTAACATGCCATGTATAACCTCTTCTAGTTAGGAGATTTTTGCTGCTTTATTTATCCTGTGTATATCTGTACATTAATCATCTAGAGTGACAATCACAGTCTCTTTAATTGGCATGTCAGTAAGTTTTTCATAGGACTATAAGCTGAAAAGCCAGTACGCTGTGTTCTTATCTTTGATTTATATAGCCATTAATCTAAACCCATGCACAGCCAAATTCTCAGGGAGCACTGGCTAAATTTCATAACTGTCCACTACACAGAACTACTTGGTCACCATATTATATCTAAATACTCGCCATAAACTAAGGAAGTTGATTTGTTGCTGTGTACATAATAGTAACTGCAAAGAAGTTATCAAACAGGTTTAAACTTTGATAAAAGCCAGCCTAGTCAAACAAACAACAGAAACCCAACTAACTATTTACAAAGATGTCTTACACTCCAAAGAACTATTATATACAGTTTACTTACAGTGTGATCCATTCCCCAGCTGGTTTCTTCCCCATTTCGTTGTTGTGCATGTGTATAAATGCACTCATGTCCACAATGCCATGTCCAGGATAAAACAGCAGACTGTTGACTTTTACCTATTAAATAACTTCTCAACTCATTACCTCACCTATTATGAAACGTTATATACATGACATGCACTCATTCAGGAAGGTGCCGATGATCCCAGGAATGGGACCTCTATGGGCGTGTCTGCTTCAATGCTAGCTAGCACATGTTGCTATGAAATGCATTTTAAAAGTTAAAATGAGTTTATTCCATTGGTGAGTATTACGATTGTGAAATTGGTGAGTACTATGATTGTGAAATTTGCTGCTTTTATGATTATAGGATGCAACACATCACGATTATGACAACTACTATGATGTGATAACTACATGGATCAATAGCATTGTATATGCACAACTTTGTATGCATTAACAAAACAAGGTGACATTGTGTACGACTCACAGGTCCTTTGTTAGGTGAGACTACTTTGGTGATGCTGTCCTTTTACCCCTTCTGTTATATAGGCAACTGCTATAGAGATGCAGGAGAATTGAGATTCCTAACTTCCCCTTTTAACTGCTAATGTAGCAGCTAGCAGCTCTAGGCAATTGATGTGAAGAGATTGTTTAATGGACTGAATTCCACTGCAGGTTGTTCCCCGACCCTGTAGGGAAGCATCTGGTGTCATTGTAATAGATGATGCCTGCGTAATAGGCCTCATCCATTCCAAGAGTTGAAGTGGAGTTGTCACCACTAAAGATCTTCCAGCGCTTGAGGGGACAACTGGACCATTGCCTGGTAATTCTGCTGATTGGCTAACAGGGCTTGCCTTCTAGTGAGTGGCAAAATATGGACACCATTTGCGGGGCTGGAATGGTCGCATTTAGCTTCCCTAAAAGCTGGGAGAGTAATTGAGCTGATGGTTGTTCTAAGGATAGTAGGTGGTGAGCTTCCTGCCTGATTTTCTTGATCTTCTCCCCTGGCAATTTCAGGTCCATAGTTACTGAGTTTACCATCATTCCCAGAAATTCTATTTCTTGCAGGAAATCAATCATTTGCTGAGACCACTGTCCACAGACCTGTTTGCAAAATAGATTGTTATCTCAGCTCGCAGTGTTTATGAGTTGGAGGCCAGACCCTTTGTAGTCACAGATAAATTTACACAGGATTGGAATACTTTTCCAGAGAAACTGTATGCCAATTTGCCTTGGGGTCTGATAGGCAGAGTCCTGTTCCTAGTAAAATCCCAAGGAGTTCAGAAGCTCATGCTGGTAGCACCAGTGTGGAAAGCCCAAGCTTGGTATGCCTTGTTCCTCCAAACGTAGGCCGGTGTGTCAGAACAATCTATTGGACATCATCCCAAAGTTAGCCGTGTAGGTTATATCTGTCAACAATGTGAAGGCAGCCATCTTTCTAAGACAGCAATAAACTTTGTACAAGTCCAATAAGTTGTACAACTCCTCTTTCAGTAAATGGGCTAGCTGGTGTGGTGGACAGAGTAGAAATCCCTTTTCATGCCCTATAAGTGACGTAGCCAATTTCTTAGCATAGTTCTGTGAACAAGGCTACAAATACAGCTTATTAAAAGCTTACTGTTCTTCAACCCATGACAAAGTTGATGGCCACCCCGTTAAGCAACATCCTACAATTGTGAGAGTACTCAAGGGAGCCTACACAAAAGACCCCCGCATGGGAAGTGTCAAAAGTCATCTCTTACATTGTTGCCATGCCGGGGCGGATCCAGGGTCTTTAGGATCTCGAGACCCCGTTCAGGTTGAACCTTAATCAGGAAATCTAAGAGGGAAACAGCAAGGAGAAAAGCAATAGATTGTGAAATATACTCTAATAGAGCAGTCACAAACTATCTAATAAAGCAATCACACAATAATTATAGTATAATGTGAAGGTAGTACACACAATATGTACAGTTTAAAGTTCAACAAATGATGGAAGACATGCGCTTACTGTGTGTGGAAGAGCTGGAAACTACAAGGAAGCAATAGCATTTATAGTCACTGATAGGTACGCGTCTTCTATATATATAAAGTAATGTTTTACTGCAGGTACTTTTCTTTTGTGGCAATGCATCTGACCCCTTTGGTCTATATAGTCATATGATATTATTTGGCTATTCTTGAGACCTCGCCAGCCAACAAGACTTGAACTCCCTGCAGTGTGTATTATGAAGTGATAGTATGTACAAGTTGAGCTGGATCCTGAAAAAACAGGTAAAAATTAAAAGTGGATTTTTTTCAGCCAACTAGATGATTAGTGGTGACAGCAAAGGTGTCAACAACAGACATGTACGGTTTGGGTCCATTACAAATTTGGGAAAGGGTTACAGGAAATGTATGGTGAAAGTTTTGATTGGCTGTAACTATTGTGTCAGACATTTGAATGAAAAGATTTTGAAATATTTTTAGCGGGTCAGCAGTACTACAAATGAGCCAAATTTCAAGATGGTGTGTAATTGTATCCGTGAGTTATTAAATGTTTTTGAGGATCCAGCTCAACATGTACATACCATAATTATTCAACTTGGTCAGGAAGGAGTGTGATGAATAAGAACTCCATCATTTGTAATACTGTATGCCAGGAGTTGTAGTGTAGTAAGTTAGATAGCATAGCATAGCAATAAGCTGCACAGACAGCAGCATAGGCAGTTTCCAGCTAGTTAGCTAGATACATACATCATGCTTTTGCCTAAGGGCACATTTTATGTATGAATGCTACAGGTGTAGGATGTGCTGAGCTGCATATGTGAACTTTAGGGGGATTTCCCATCACCAAGCTCAGAGACCCCCCCCCCAAATCCGCCCCTGTTGTCATGAGTGATAACGAGTTTTAAAATGTTGTCACTCAAATTAGTTGCGTCTAACTAGGCCCTTCAAGGTCTAACGACTTGAGCTTGAAAGCTACGAGAATGTTACCAGATGGTGTGCAATTTAACCGGCAAATCTGATAAAAGTAGACATCATAATGATTATGACATACCTCCTGAAATTCTGCTAAGCAAAAATCAATATTAGTCATTTACACATGAATAAATATGCATGTACCAAAATAGTAACTCAATGGATAACAACATGAGTATAGTGAACCATTACAACTACTCAGCTGTGCATGGATATGACTAAGTAACCTTACATAACCAGATTATTGCTACCTTGCCTACTAATATTCATGATATCAGTGAAGTAGCGATGCTACAATATAGAATTTTTATACCACGATATTATGGAATAAATATCACGATAATCATGATACACATTTACATTCATTGATGCATATTTATGGACTGGACACAATATTTTTGGACTGGACACAATATTTTTGTTCATAATTGATGTCCTATAATGAATTAGTTGGAATTACTACAAGTGTTTTACAGCATGCAAAAACAGCAGTAAAACCAGGCGCACGCCCTGCAGCTGGCTGCGGGCCTGGTTACTGTGTGTATGTCTGTGTCTGTGTCATTCTGCCCACACAAACAAAAAGTTTTGTGTAAAAAGCAGCCTGTATGTGAGAATTGAAGGTTGTATAGCACCAGTATTGTAGGAAAGCTTTCAACCTGCACAAGACCAGTAGCAGTCCATCCTAAACAGTTTATTTAAATATTGGTTACCTTACAAATGTATCTAAAAGTAATTGTAGGTTGAGAATACGCAACAGATTGCACCATGCTAGACACAAAACACTGCATCACTTCCTTGACAATTAGGCACCTGCCTAGCAAAATGTTCTAAACCATACATGCCTTCAAAACCACCCATATAGATCCCTGTGCTATATATTTACATAATAGCTGAAAAAGCTCAAAGCATATATGCAGACACCTTAGCTCTCACGTGTTATGTGTAAGGTACCCACATACATTTGGTATTTATGTAGTTTTCCATCTTGTGCAATGCAATTCAATAGCTTCTTGTGTCATTAAAATCAATGTAAAAGTATTAAACCGGCAGTGCTTTCATAGCTCAAACCAAACTATAAATGGAGAGATTACCTATAGCCATGCCAAATTTGCACTTAGCACAGGAAAATTTATTAGAAAAGGATGCCGCTCATACGCACATAAGCATACCTTGCTCATTTTAACCTCAGATGTCACTTTACATAATATTTACCTGCAGCTAAAGAATTTGAAGCTGCTATATATACAAAACAATAACAGTAACATAAAACAATAGTACACAACAATAACAACTTTATGGTTTGACTTATTGTTAACAATTAATAACTATAACTAATTTAATTTTTGGAACCCTACAATAACAACTAAAATGAGAATGCCTTACAATTACAACACTAGACCACACCCATCAAATAAAGATCTAGGTGGACTAATAGTGATAGAGTGCGGAGACCACACCTCTTAGCATTCTAGCTATTTATTTAACAGCAAACAAGATCACCTCACCCCTTATTGGTATAACTAGCTGCACACCCCTTGGTTGACTCGAGATATTCTAATAGAACAGTCACTCTAATACAACAGTCATGTATGATATTCTAATAGAACAGTCACAAGTTACACTGTAACTAGCTGTGCTACAACAGAAAACTAAACAAACTAGAATAATCGTATTACAGCATAGCTCGGTGGGAAAGTCCCTACTTTGGCGTCGAACAAATTATAGCTGATGTGCCAAAGTAGGGACTTTCCCACCGAGCTATGCTGTAATACCATCATTCATCTCTTGTTTCACAACTTTTATTGCATAGATTCCTACTTCATTTTTAAATTAAAATACATCTCTTGTTTCACTACTTTTTATTGTATAGATCCCTACTTCATTTTTAAATTAACAATTTTTAAAATACTAGTATTCTTAGTTTTCTTCTTTGAAAAGAGTAGCTGTTACACTTCAAATATAAAGAACTGTACACTAAACAATCTGCTGTACTGTGGATTTTCTGTCCGTTTGAACATTGCATACTGTGTATCGTGTACTGAGTATTGCGTATTGCATTATAATCCATGCAATATGTGTTTCGAGCACACAATGTTCAAACAGACAGAAAACCCACAGTACTACTCAAACGTGGACAAGCCTTGTGGGAGCACATGCAATAAAATGTTTGCGGTAGCTAATTGTCTGGGTAGTGTAATAGAGGCCACACCACCATAGGTATCCAGGTAGAGATGTGCTTTGTAACAGTACTTCTGGTGTCTCCATACTAAAAAAAATCATATCAGAACACACTAGCTAATTGTCACATCAGTAATACACACACCTGTAGCTTATTTATCAACATTCACTGTGTATACAAAATGTACAAATTTGTATACAAATGCACAAATATATAAACGCACAAATTTGTATACACAGTGAATGTAGAATCGGTATCGGCTCTTTTTAACTTAAGGTACAGATAAATTGGATATTGTTACAACTATAACCTACAAGTTATGTTAGTCACAACTAGCCATGACCACTCCATTATCCTATCGAACAGTTTATTGATGGTGATACGTGATACACAAAATGCACCATATCACAAGAACCCTAATATGGAGTAGTTGGGGATAACCCCACCAGACACTAAAGCTATTTGTTTCAGGACTAAAATTTTTGATATAGAGCAGTTTTATGTAAATCGTACTGCTTTCTCAGTGGACTACATTGATCAAGAGTTGTATAAGTGACAGTCATGAGTATAGTTCAGCTAGCTATATATGAGCCTAAAGAATGGCATACACAAACCATGCGCATTTCATTTGCAAAATATTCTTAGCAAGCTAAGTGTGCCCACACATGGGATAGTGTTGCAGATGTTAGTTTTCATACTCAACAACTATGGAGTATTCTCAATAGTGTTATGTGTGGTGACTTCTATTTGACTGACTGCTCTATTAGAGTATCTTGATCTTGTATCATTTTTGGGGGAGGGGGATCTGCCACTGAATTATTAATTTTACAAGTAATTTTACTAATTCTCTAGATTAATAAAGCACAGCACTAAATTATATACAAGGTAGGTTAATTGTGTGGGCGCCTAGTTTTTAGAAGTAGCACAACACATCAACTTGTTAGCACAGGTTTAGCAGATTACAATCTTTAATTAAATTCCATAGTTATATCACAATATCATACAGTACAATAGTAACTGTATAGTAGGGACTACAAAGGAGTAGGCGTGGCCCACAAAATAACATCACCCAAAAACCAGCCTCAATTTTCCCTGACAACAATGAGGCAGTATTGGTGAGGTAAAACTAAGCCCAAACAAGCTTTCAGATCAACCCGAAACACTTTCAACAAGTTGCTACGGAATTTAAATTTTTTTTTATTCGACGGGACTTTCTACTGACTGAGTAAGTAAGTAACTGACTGACTGATGCCTTCAGACAAGCATAACTGGATAAGGGCTAAGGCTACAAGCTTGATTTTTTCACTGTTCAATGTCGCTTTGGCCCAACAGGTGCCTTTTGGCATACCGCACTACGTACAATGCATTCTTCATGGACTTACCAGTGTCCTCCTTTGTGCCCCATTCATCTTTGCTGACAGGGAAAGGTGTCGATTTGGTGCGAGCACGCGATGGCTTCCCTTCGAAACAGAAATCGTCCGTATTTTTCATAGTGGTTATTTTGATTGCAGAGGTGCTTTTCAAACAGTTCTTGGTTCGTATTGCTGTGTAACGGGTTGAACATAGCCGACAGCGAAGCGTAATGGATACTTCACTTTTCAGGCAATAATTAATAAATTGGGGCGCGGCACCGTATGCGTAGATTGTAGGAGGTGCTTCCGGAAAAGTTCTTGATTCGAAATGCTGGTTGAACATAGCTGACAACCATGCGTAATGGATACTTCACTTTTCAAAAGATAATTGATATAGCTGGGGCACGCGGCACCATTTCAGATGCGGTATGCGTGGGTTCACCAGTCATAATAAAATTATTTACAAAAAAAAGTTAACAAACAAGTACATAAAAAAATTTGGAATTTTCAACTAGAGTAGGGACGACCATAACACATCGATAAAAAGTACTGAAACAAGTTGGAGTAGTCCATGATATTAAATAAGAAGTGTTATATCCTTACTGTGCTCAAGATACCATAATGGAAATGCACAGTAGGGATATAACACTTCTTATTGTTTTACTGTGATTTAATATCATGGACTACTCCAGCTTGTTTCAGTACTTTTTATCAATGTGCTATGGTCCCTACTCTAGTTGAAAATTCCAAATCTTTTCATGTACTTGTAATTATAAGCATTGCACTACACCACAGTTATATCACGTATCGCGATTATCATGGCATCGATATCACCACAGCAAAGTGAAGTTCTATACAGTGGAGTTGTTCGCAGATATTTCCAGGAAAACGCTACATACACTAGCAACAGTAGAAAGTTCACTATGTCAGCTACAGACATGGGGCCAAGTACATGAGTACTTATACTTAAGTACACTTAAGTACAAATTTGAAAGTACTTGTACTTTACTTAAATACTTTCTTAATTTCCCCAATGTACTTGTACTTATACTTAAGTACTTCACTAAGTACTTGTATGTACTTTAAGTACTTGTAAGTACTGCAAACATTGTACGTAGTTTGTACACAGTGGGTATGTACAATGAGAATAACAAAATTGTATGAAGGTGCAATTTACAACTACTTGCGATTCTTCTACTGCTTTCCCCAACCATACTATGTATCATGTTGCCACGAGCAAACAAAAACAATGCTGCTGTTCAAGGCAGTGCATTTTAAGAGTTTAAGAGAGAGAATGGTTGACAAAAACCTGAAAGTATCAACCCCTCTAGGCACACTTACATACTACAATACACTGAATACAGTGTATATTTTACCACAGCAAAATGTACTTGTACTTTACTTAAGTACTTCCAGCATGTACTTGTACTTTACTTAAGTACTATCTTGAGTGCTGCTGGAGTACTTGTACTTGGAAAATTCAAAAGTACTTGTACTTTACTTAAGTACTTTTAAATGTACTTGGCCCCATGTCTGGTTAGCTAGCCTCATACTGGAATCACAATTTAGCAGAAATCCACTTCAAGAAGGCTGCTACTGCTAAAACAGAGGTCCCTACAGCTAACACACTTCTCCAAACTCTTCAACTGACAAACATCATACATAAGGGAGGCATGGCAAAAAGTCTAAATGAAGACCACGCCCACAAAATTATGAAGTGTCAATTCACTATTGGCAGGCCATAAAAAATAATTGCACTTCGTTAAAATACCACCCCACCTTTACATTATATCGCTCAGTAACTAAATTAAATCACAATTGTAGCGAGCCATTTCATCGACAATGGCGCTAAGTAGCCCTCATCAAATTAGTCTCGCATAGCCAGACCACTAGCTTTTCTTTTGTATGTAGTTTTCGCTCACGCACACAAAAGAAAGGCAGTGGTCTGGTTACACCAGACTAGTATCAAAAAGCGAGATCAAGAGATCAAAAGTGCACGTGACATAAAAACTTACTTGAGATCCAACAACGTTTTGAAGAACATAGTAGAGAACCAGAACAATAGTCAATCCCAACACGACGGAAAAGGCTAGCAGGATGATGAAATCCAACATGGCTTGTCCCGTTCAGCTTAACCCGACTATTGTCGGTAGGTGATACCCTTTGTGGTTAAACAAAATAAGTGAACAAAGGCACGTGATCGTTTTTTTGTTGTTGTTTGATCATCCTTTTCTCTCTTTTTTTTGATCATCCAACTGTGCCAGGTGTTGGCGGTTTCTTGATCTCGCTTTTTGATGTACAGGGTGTATGCCGACGTTTCAGTGGTCTCGCGTTCCCACGGAGCTTATCAACTGAAAATTTCAAGCAGGCGCTTATAATTTCCAATCAATAAGCGCCGTGGGAAAAAGCGGTCTGGCCACGCAAGGCTACTTCTCTGTTTATGCAGCAGGGACAGTGTGGAGTTGGATATTTACTCGCTAATGTTCTCGCATTTTACATGATTTTACCATGAACAGCCACTCGGAAAAGCACTTCTTGTCAGGGGCGTAGAAGATATTTAACTTATGGGTGCCCAGTGGTAAAGCTGAAGACCAAAAAAAAAAAAAAGGTCACGACTGCTTTATTAGAGTCATTGACTGCTCTATTAGAGTATCTCGATCTTTTCAGTAAGGCCCCTATTTGGTGATCATTAGTTTCTCATCCAGCCTTTCTAATTATTATGATGCGGGCGGGAGGGTATTACCATTATGCCATTATTTTATAATATTTACACACTGATGTACAGACCTTGTCCAAATTGTCGTTCTTTCTTACTACAAACATTTTCTTCGGCACCAGCTGATTCTACTTTTCGTGATCGCCAACTGTTTTTCGACAGTCAACTGAAAGCCTGCTTTGATGAAGTCGATAGAGCACGATTGCAACTGGCACTGCAGCAATTTGCTAAGGAAACAACAGTTCTCCTGGCGATATATAGTGCATTGTAGCGTTCATCAACAAAAAATTATAACAGTTGGTATCACGTGTTCTTCTGAGCATTCACAGAGTAAATAATGGCTTACCATGCGGTAGCTTAAGAAGGATGCGGGCGGTGGATGAGAAACTAATAATCACCAAATAAGGGCCTAATATGTAGTACAGTGTGTTGACACCCATTAGTTACGCAACTGCTGGAAATATTTAAGGGTGCCCAAGCACCCATGCTTCCTACGCCCCTGCTTGTAATGCACCTATCAAGGTTTTGCCCCACCTACCCCCATGGGAAACGCGGGGCATAACGAGGGGGCTAGACAAAAATCAGTTTAGGCCCCGGGTGTGGGGGTTTAGGCAATGCTAGAAAAAAAGGTTGAGATATTCTAATGGAGAAAGGAAGGGACTAGACCCACAATTTTGCCCCATGCAGTGTCACAGTAGGGGAATTAGACTTAGAATTTGGTCAAATCCCCTCATATTCCCCTGCTTTGTTCCAAATAACGAGCCAAATTTCATCATGTCGGAAGTAGCAAATGCCAGGGACAGTACCACGTACATAAAAACTTTAGTTTACAGTTGCAAGTCACTACCTGGTGCTAACTATAAACAGCTGGCCATGGTCACATAATAGTGACTGAGTGTGAGCTAGCCTAACACTGAGCTACGCTGAGCAGGGGCTGATACAGGGGAGGGGGGGGGGATGGGTTGGCTAGCCACCCACCATGAATTGAAATACTTTACTTACACATGCAAATCAAAGCATTAATAGCTACAGTACTCATACTAATCATATAAAACACTTGTAGTACACATATTCCTGTTATGTTTAGTCACAAACTCTTTGCATATTTGTTCAATATTCAGTGGGAAACTAAATCCTTGCATTGCCAACACTCCGAGGTTGCCCAGTCTTTTATCACTCATAGTGGTGCGCAACCATGAATGGATTTGCCTGAGACAAGAAAAGGTCCTTTCTGCCTCAGTGCTTCTGATGGGTAGTGTTGCCAATATGCAGAGGAGTTCTTGTATATTGGGGAAGAATATAGGATCTGCATCTTCACTCAACAAGTGAGTTATAGACTTATCCTTTAAAGTTGTGCAGAATTTACTGCAGTGAGTTTTCCATCTAGCAAGCTCACTACCAAGGTTGTCTTCTGCTGGCAGTAAATGACTCCATTTAGATGTTAATTGGACATCATAGCACAGCTACCAACAATTTGCTAAGCTTTAGTTATAATAGCTACTAACATGTCACTTACCAGTGTTTCTTTAGGTTCAGTACAAGTGGCCAGCACAAAATCTACGTTTATAATTTTCAGTCAAAATCACTTCCAGATTCAATCTCAGGAGGGCAATTTTCAAAAATTTTCCTGACCCCCTAGTAAGAGCATGCTTTGCATACTGAGCCATGTGCTTCGCACACTGAACCTATTAACACAAAACACTTTGATAAATCCCCACTTCATTATATGACAGTACTCATTGTATAAAAAAAACTATGAAACTAAGCCAGCCACCCCCTTTAATTTATTTCTGGATCAGCCCCTGCTGAGGTCTAACTGTGCAAGTAGCTCAGTATACCCATCTCACTTGCCATAGATTTCTATATGTACAGGAGCGGATCCAGGGAGGGTTCCATGGAACCCTCCTTTTTGGAAGGCTCAATAATTCGATATACTCTAATAGAGTAGTCAAGATACTTTAATAGAGCAGTCACAGTATTCAGAGAAGCAGTGTAGCAAGCAGGGGCGGCGGAGAAGGGGGGCTGCAGCCCCTGTGAAAAAAATCCCCCTAAAATTATCTGTAGCTGTGATGGAGAGCCCAGCTTTACAGCATCATTCGAGATACTCTAATAGAGCAGTCACAGTATTCTTTGAGGAGCAGTGCAGCAAGCTACGTATGTAGTTATAGATAAGGAGATATAGTCTAGTTGGTAGAGGGCAACTATTGCCAGCAGGTAAATAATTACTTTTTTTTTTTTTTGGTCTTCGACTTACAAATAGGCTATGGAATCACCAAACTAGACCCCCAGCCCCCCCCTAAATATAGGAGTCTCCGAGCAAGCTACGTATGTAGTTATTAATAAGGAGATACAGTTGGTGGAGGGCAGCTATTGTCAGCAATAGTTGCCTTTTTTTGGGTCTTCGGTTTACAGCTAGGACTGAAGTTGCAATTCCAAAGTGGAATCCCCCTTTTAAAAAGTCTGGATCCGCCCCTAGGCTATCTTTGCTGCAATAGCTAACTGCTAGCTAGCTATAGCCTGAGGACTAATGCACCTATCAATATTAAGCCCCACTACCCCCCTCCCGGGCGTACATGGGGGAATAGTGGGGGATTTGATCCGATTTGACCTTAAAAATCTAGTGGGGCATTTGACGGTTCAAAAATTTTAGCACTTGCTTGACTTTATAAGCTATAGAGTAGAGGCTGGTATTGTGGGACAGGGGGTAATATGGGTCGCATAGCTTAAAACCAGTTGAGCAGGTTAAATCCTGCAGATTTAGGAGTGAAGAGATAGTACCTATTCAGATCATCACAGATAGTGATTAGAAGTCAACCACAAAGCTAATTATGAGATGATATAGCTCCTTAGATTTACTACATCATATTGGCATACTGTCGATGATTCTCTTTGTACCACTCACTATGTAGTTAAGAGTACAAAGATGTAAAGTAGACATATGAAGTCAACTAATCTTTTTCGACTGTCTGCAGTGTCCCTGCTACCCTTTACATATGAAATCTACCGTAATTAAATATAAACTATTCAACTTTCAAGCACAGCATCTCATAATACCCCCATATGTCTCATAATACACACATCTACAGTATTCCAGAAAAATTATCATACAGACCACCACAAAGCAGGAAATTTTTTGAATTTTTAGGTTAATGTAGTTTATGGGTACACTTTTCCATAGTATTAGTGTGAAATACCAGGGTTACAGTTTTAGGTAACTTCAATGCTTTGAAGTTAAGTGTCTCATAACTACCACCACTACTCTACACCTCCTGCAAGAATAACATACTTTCCCAAAGTACACTACGTGGGGATTTGACTACTCGTCATGCCCCACTGGCCGAGTGGGGAATTTGATTTTTGAAAAAGTCAAATCCCCACCTTTCCCCCACCCTTTCCCGGGAGGGGGGTGGTGGGGCATAATATTGATAGGTGCATAAAGCATTCAATTTGAAACTGTCTGTCACTTTGGCATGATGCCCACGCGATCCGGCATTCATGCATGTGTTGAGTTCAAGACTTCAAGTAGACATCCAACAGCTCCTGCATGGACTGGAAATATAGTAGAGCACTGAGCAGTTGTAGTAAAGCAGTCAACTGCAGCAATACAGCTAGCTACTATGTAAGTGTAATTGGTTTATATGAGTTAACTAGGTTCTGCATGATGCTAGTGTAGCTCAGATCAGTCGGATATTTTCAAAATTGGCCACATTCAGTTCAGTATAAATTATTGAGAACTCATCATCCTGCCTATATTATTACATTAGTTCAGGATATGCATTCATATGAGAAACCTGCATTATTAGTTTTGACTGCATTGCCAATCATTCCAGTACATGGTAGCTAGTTGCATGTGATCTATAGCTATTGTCAGCTAGCAAGGACATCTTTGTTAGTAGTTATATTTCATTAAAGTAGGCTGTATATACTGCTCACTACCGGCATTCAAGACTCATGATGATGATCAGCACAGACTACAATAATATCAAGAATTCTGTGATCAGCTAGCTTTTAATGGACAAATGAAAGAGAAATCCATGTGTGCATTCACTATCTAAAGTGCGCATGGTGCATGTATGCATATAGCTTATTGCATGTAGAATTTTTTATGCTACATACAGAGAATAAATACAAGAAAATGCTTTTTAACTTCAGCATGCAGTGAAAAATAAATTAATAATATTATGTACTGTATTTATGATATTTCCAATACAAAGGCCCAGTTGACATATCCTCTATATACTACAGGATGGGTGTAAGAGATATTCATGATAGATACATTTCCACATGCAAATAACTTGGTGTGTACTACGGTGGAAGTATTCATGGTATGTCCTACACTAAGGTTTAGTACATGCAGGTGTACTTGGAATGTCCCGCATTAAAGGAAAGGTGCAAGAGAAATTCATGTGGAAAGTACAGTAAATCTGCTGGAAATCTGTGGCCTACGTTTCCTGTAAGTTTCCTGAACTCGCAGAACCATAGGAAATTTGATTATTCTCCCAGTGATAAAAGCCTTGTTACAATATGACTTCATGGATGGAAGAACAACGTCCCAAAGGGATGCAAAGATGAAGAACATGAAAGAAACTGATGCATGTTCTGAATAAATAATTTCATTAACTGGCCAAAACTGGTGGGCGATGAATGAAGCGAACAACAAATAAATAACTACAAATAAATTACTCCAATAATTCACCTGACTTTTTGTGTGTTAGGTACTCATAATACAAAGGTTACATGCCCCTAGTATCAAGGCAGAATCTTTTGGTGAGGCTGAGATTTTGCCATGCAGATTTTTAAAGATTGCATAAGCTTTCTGTCATGTAAATGACTCATAGTAGTGGCTGCATTTTATCTTTTGCAACGTGTGCTTTGTGTCTTCTTGGCCTCATGACTCTGTTAGTCTTGACTTGATAATCACTTTGCTGCATATTAGCTAGTACATTTAAACTTGCATGGAATTTTGTCATAGCTAACTTATATTGGTATGTATAGTTGATGTAATAAGCAACTACGTATATGGTTCAACTGTATTGTAAAGCAATAATATGTTAAGCAATTTACTATGCAAAATTGCAATGTACTACAGTGAAACCTGTGTATTAAGACACCTTTGGACTGGCCAAAAGTGTCCCGATTATCAAGTTGTCCCGATTTTCCAGGTCAATTTATGTTCTAGGGGATATACTTTGGGACTATTACCAGTGTCCAGATTAAGCAGGTATTGTCATTTTCAAGTGTCTGAATTAACAGGTTCCACTGTATAACTACCTGTACATGTATGTAGGTCCATGTATAATAATAGGAAATTTACTAAAAGGGAAGTAGGGCGGGAATTGCTGAAAAAACCACAAAACAAGACACTTTCAGTTCTCTGTACAAAAAGTATTGTTTGCTTATTTTCTCTGCATTCAGTAAATTGATGATTTGACTCCTTGTACATATTCACAAGACCTTAAATACGTAGCCTGGTCCTTAGAAGGATAGCAATTATGATGATCAAGGTTGAGAATTTCTTGTTTGTGAGTGAGGAGCTAGAAAGGAGGGAGCTATAATTAGAATCACAACAAGGCTGAATATATAGGTCAAGAGCCTATTAATGATCGTATACATAAGTACTATGTATATTAAGTTGTACAGCTATCCCAGAATTTCAATTAAGTGAACAGTTTTATACATGCATCTTAAATCTTTTCATGGACTATTCTAAACACTTAGAAGGGTAGCTGCTACACTTCATTGTAGAGCACATGAAGTTAGAAATTCTGCTTATTGAAAATGCATTGAAATGACTGCAAATAAAGCTATTCTCACTTTAAAATTAACACTGCCAAAATTCATAGAACAGTACAGACAATGAAACTTTCCCATTAGTACTGAATTAATTAGCTATTGTTTTCCAAGCTTTGCATACACGTAGTCTATTATGTAGTAGAATGGATTAGTGCACAAAATGGGCAATTCATGCACTAGGGCTGAGGTATAATTATGCTCATGATTCTTTGCATTATTCTATTCAGAATTTCCTGGAAAAAGCTTGCATTATGCTGCAAAACTTATGCATTATTCTCATAATTATTCCAATAAATTGATATAGAAATGTAGAATTGACTGTTTATTTAAAATTCTATGGTTAATTATTGCACATAAACAAGATATTTCATTGTTCTAATAGAGTAGTATGCAAAAAATAGGACTGATTGCTTTATTAGAGTATAATAGGTGAATGTTCTATTAGAGTATATCGATCGTTCATTCATAAAATCTTTGATAATTCTTTCAAAATGCTAGCATAATGATTTCTGGCATTATGCTGAAAATTATTCCAGCATAATTACCGCACCCTTATTGTGCACTTTGTGATACAATTATGAAACTTTCCACACAAATAGTACTCCTGGTGACATTTATTTTTTGATATAGTGCCACTGCAGATTTTACCTTTGGCAGCCTTTATAGTTTTTGCACTGAAAATTCATCATTTTTGTCTTTATCTCCCTGAGGCATTACTTTACACTGTTAAACCATGCTTTCATGTTAAAGGTGTTGTTCTAAGAAACAATATGAATTTTGTTTGAAGTGAATAGTTTGCTCTACTGCAAAGTTATGATTACTTTTATTACTCATAAAATTTGCTGAAATTATTTGCACTTGGGGTGTAAATTACCATTGGGCAGTAAACTTCATAGAATTTCATGGCTACTATAAATTATTATAACTTTGGAATGAAATCACCTATTGACTTCAAATAAAAACTAGGTTGTTTCTTTTCAGCAAGACCATTAATTTTAAACCATATTTTAACAGTGTAAAATAATGCCAGGTTATGGCCTGCATGATTACATCACTGCAATAGTGAGTGGAGGCATACTGTGGCAAAATTAAGCTGTTAAAATGCTGGTAATTGTGCCACTATCAAACTTGTCAAACTAGTGCAAGGTCTCACTTCATTAAGTAGAACGGTCAACAGCACAGTGCCCATTTATCTAACCAGTTCGCTACGCCAATAACTCAGTGAAATAAAGACAACAATGATGAATTTTCAATACAAAAAATGGCTGCAAAGGTCAAATCTACGACAGCACTATATCAATAATGAATGTAACAAGAAGTACAATTTATGTGGAAAGTTTCATAATTGTATCACATATGACACAATGTTTGCACTATGCTTCTCTACTGTATGATTTAAATTTACCTATTATGCTATGTTGCAGTGCTCAGAAATTCAACCTATTGTGCACATAACTATGTTCAATATTTTTGCTTCAGTTCCCCAGTATCAAATTTGTATGTAATAATGAGTTTGTGAAAAACTTTTAAAAAGTTAACTGTCTTTTTTGGAAACTTTAAAGATTAGCATGCTCTAATAAAACACACTGTAACTTTAATACAGCAGCCAAGTATATAGCTCTTTAAATTTAAGAGATATGACCAATTTCATGAGAACAACTAGACAATACACTTTGCATCATATATAGCAGGTATTTTCCAGAACTACTTAAAAACAGAACACTCTGATCTGCCATTATAAACATCTCCACCTTTACGTCAACAATAATGTTATTATTGTGTAGTTTAATCTTATTTTCCTGAGCACAGTACTGCAGAGATGACTGCTCAGTGGTAATAATAAAAAATCATCTGCATGGTCATACTGACAATTGCCCAGACATGTCATAGTAGCCTGCTGCGTGTTATTTTATAGGAGCATGCAAGTGTGCTGAGAACGTCACAAAATGTTGTATAGCCACAAATGGCCATTGTACTGTTTCTGTTGCAAGCTTTTATAATCATATTAAGGATTCATTGATTACTAGTGAAAATTTTATTGAAGCCACTGAATGATGAACCCAACCAAATGTACTGGTCTTGATTGCATCCACTTCAAGTTTCAAAGTTGATACACTGTGTTTACATTTGATTGATTTTTTATTTAAACTCAACACATTCGGCAGGGCTGTTCTTCCATGTGAGAGTTTACATATCATCACAGACTGCGCATTCAGATTCTATTACATTCATTTGCACTATATTGCATGGCAATCAATGCATGTATAACTGCTATAGTAAATAGACCACATACATGTATTTAGATAAACCATAGGCAGTGGAAACAGGGAGCAGCCCCCAAATTTTGCTTGTAAAAACATTGAGATATACTCTAATAGAGCAGTCAATCAGAGATATACTCTAATAGTCACTCTAGTAGAGCAGTAGCTTATATATCTGTTTAAAACTGTAATTATAGACCAACCTAATTGCAAAGCCATAGAAAAATATTATATGCTTCAAATCTCACTGTATAACGTTCATTATTTAAGTTGCCCCTCCCCCCTTGGACCAAACATGCAGAACAAGCTTAAATCACAATGAGTTATACAAATGTACAAACATGTAAACAAAAGCAGTGCTCAATTCTACAGCAAATGTTGAAGCTATAATTAACTGAACTTGAATGCATCCCAACCATTAGGTTAAGTTTCTCATCCTCCAATACTCAAATTAACAGTACAGGAGGGCAGATTTTTATTTTACTGTTTTATTAACTGGATAGCATGAAAATTAATAACTCATAATGCAGTTTTCTTAGCTAGTTACCAACTTTAAATAGTGCTGGATGGCTGCACTCAGCCACCAGTAGTATAAAACATCATTGATGCAGTTGTACAAATAACGGCAATGCAGGCAGGGACGAAAAAACCAACTTTATGTGGCTTTACGGTCCCTACTTAATGATTTTTTTGTTTTTATTTGTCTGTTAGAGACTACATATCCACTCAAAAACAGCCAAGCTGCTGCTGTATAAAAGGGTGTGGCCTTTAAAAGCTTGGGTGAAAAAGTTGTGAAATCATAAATGGCAGTCATGAAATGGTTAATTAATTAATAAACTTTAAATGCACAAAGCCACTATAATGCATGCACAATTCAACTATTTTTGCAGTGCTTCTTGTAAAGGGATCTGCCTCTCTAAAATACATTTTGTAGTTCTCACAAACAAATGTAGCAAGCATGTCTGCATGGTGTACATAAGAGCTATATGATTAGCTAGCTAGCTTGTGTACATTCATAACTCAATTGAATATGTCTTACTAGTCTGAATATTTTGAACTTTATGCATTTGGGCAGTCCAAACCTCCATGATCCAGCCCCTGCCCCTTTGCAAAACGTAGGGGTCTGGTGAAATACATGCAGACCCCATATCAGCAAATTCTGCACTAGCCAATTAATGTGTGCTGATGACATTCACACCTTAGCAATACAATGCTTTTATTCAAATTAAAGGGCAATTATCTGATGTAACCAGCAGTTAAGTATGCATTCCTTTGAACTGATATGGCATCTGTATTTCACTAGACCCTTACTTTTTGCAAAGGGGTGCGTGGTGCCAGACTACCACACTGTATGATAAAACTGAAAAGCCATCCGTCTGTCTAATATACGTACATTCCTTTGACAACATTTATCTTGCTAATTCATGTGTATCAAGTGGTTTTTTGTACCAAACAAAGCACTTATCATCTGGAGTTGAAGCTTTTGTTTGTCTTCTATACAGAACATTGAATATAGAGCAATACTCGGCAGAGTTCTTTTTGTAACTGCAAGGACTACATAACACCTATGCCATTCAATTGACCCATGTCTTTGTATAACCACAGCTATTATAGTTTGAACAGTAAAAGTATTTACATTACTATTTTCTTAATACAAAAATTCTACTAAAATTCTCTCATTCAAGAAACTAATATTCATGTCAAAATTATTAGGTTTTCACAATTTTTCAATAGGATGAATGTGGTATTTCAGCGGTTCCTTAGGAGTAGTGACTAAACCATGAACTCTTCCCACATCCTTAGCTTCCCCAACTGGTTTGATAGTAAACTGTTGTAGTAGAGTGGTCAGGAACACACCAACTTCAACATATGCAAACATATATCCTGGACATTTACGACGTCCATGACCAAATGGAGCAAATGCCATAGTATCTTTTCCTTGTAAATGAGAACACTGGGTGTGGTCAAATCTACAAATGAGATATGCAGTAGTAAATCAACCAGATTTTGCTGAATTTACATGTAGAGTGTAAGTCTAATGAAAACCGTGTAAAAACCAGAACTCCACAAAAAGGACTCCCAGAAAGGTGGACACCTTGAAAACGTCCAGTTTGTATTGGTGGACATAGATACGTAAGTCCCTGAATCTGGATACTTCTCTAATAGGGTCACTTCAGTATGGTCTTAAGATGTTCATAATGACTTACTTTTCAGTATCTTTCCAGACTGTTTCATTCTTGAGAGACACACCCAGAGAAATCACAATTGGTGTATTAGCAGGGATATGGTAGCCTCCAGCTACAATATCATCATCAGAATAACGAGCTGCATATGGAGCTAACACAGAGAGCCGAAGAGTCTCATTCAATACTTGACGTAGTAATCTATAAAAGTGAAGCAATTCAGTGTAACAGTTGATTAGAATGTAACAATACCATTTATACTACTTAAAGTACCACAGCAAGTGCAATACGGAAAATATAGCACTAGGGTGTGGTCGAGAGACAAATATAGCACAAGGCAAAGCTGAGTGCTATATTTTCCGTAGCACACAAGCATACACAGTGCTTTAACTGGTTAACGTATGAATCTGGAGTTGCAATCAAGAAGGAAACTGTTTAATACACATGACCTGGAATGCCACGATGGCAGTGAGAAAACTAGTGCCTACTTGTGATTAGCAGAAGGTTAATTTGTAGTGATTAATGCCGAGTTATCACACAATTTGTGATCTGTCAGATTCAGAATTCACTTAGTAGTGGGACAGGAGGATGAGAATGACTGAGAATAGGCTAGCTACTAGGGATCCACCGATACCATTTTTTACCAGCTGATCCAATACTGATACATTTTTGGTGGAAAATTGGCCAACACCGATACTTTCCATAGAGGCATGATTTACAAGAAACAGCTCCATTGCTATTTATTAAGCCAATTTACTTGCTATTGTCTTATAGCACTCTGCTTGTTGGTTTTGTGGCCATCATGAAGATCAATCATCACATATGGCTTCACTGAATCTCGTTTCGTGGCTTACTGTCCATTTAACTGTACTAACAATCATAATCACTGGCTTCTTTCAAGTAATTCATGATTATATGTTCTTCGGTAATGGTCCATAGGAGTAATGGTCCATTCCACCACTTGCTATACATATGCAGCCATCTTGAAAAACAATTAAATGACATCATACAATGTATTGGTTATGGTATCGGTCACTTCTACCATAAGTAATGTCATTCCAATGCCACTAAAATGGCTGATACCAATAAAAATATCAGTATCGGTGCATTCCTACTAGCTACAGTGTACATGAGTAATAGACAGTTTGCATACAACTATTTGATTGTTGTCTGTGAGTGCGGCCATCAGTTGAAAGTGTCAATATCAAGCGACCACTGAAGAATTCACTGGACTTACAATGATGGACAGTTTAGTGAACAATTTAAGACTGAATCATATGATTATTGTAATGGAATTACAAACATTTTTGTGTGTGTAACCATTAATTGTTGTTACTTGCTATGGTAATGTTGTTGACAGCTTTGTTAGTGGGGGTAATTGTCATTCCAGTGTATCTGTGGGTTGTGTCACATCCACACAGTGTGACTTTATTATTGGCATACAAAGGAAAATAAAGCACATTCTGATAAAGCGCACTTTTCCCTTTGAACTTTATGGATGGTACGGTATCATACGCCCAGGTCCAGTCATGGATTTTTCTCCTTTCTCCACCTTTTCAAGCATACTTTCTGTAACAACTTTAAACGGGCTGTAGGACCAGGAGCTCTAAAGACCTTCAGCACTAATTAATAAAGTTATAAATTAACTGAATACAAATGATATTGGGGTTAACTGAATATTTTATATATAATAAAACTACAGTCATTATTGTAGATTCAGGGACCAACTTAACAGTACAAAGCTCACTCTATGACGTATGCAAATACATTGCATAGAACCTGTACTGGAATTGGTTTAATTTTATACGGACTCTCGAATCTTTGTGTTTGAATCTCAAGAATGGTAATCTTGATTACTTGAAGCACCTACCAGCCCCAGTGCAAGCAGCACATGTTTAGTAATTGTGTTAACATATGGATTCAATCTATGACTTTCTTTAATAAACATGTCAACAGTCACCACAGTGATTGACATAACTAAATTTACAGTGTACTTCAATAATGTTAATCAGAACAAGTTGATGTTGTGCTACTTCTAAAAACCAGGCGCCATATAGCTGGCTAACTCATCTGGAATTAACCAACATATTATACACAGAAGTATCTTCCAAACTAGTTTATAGTTTGACTATCGTATTTTTACCCATAAATTCTCGACAAAGCCTCAAACCTGCTTTTCATTTTCATTTGTCTACGTAGGGGATATGCCCCCTTTCAACTAAAAGGGATAGGCTATTCCTGGTAGTCTACAAGGCCTGCACCAAAGGGAAGGTAATTCACAAAGTCTAAGGAGAGTTGCCACACCCATATTTCAGACTGCCAAAAAGAAACCACTTCAGAGCAAAGTTTACCTGCGCAGAAGTTTAATACAGACTTCATTTCGCTCTTACTTCTTATGTAAAAGCTGCTTTTACCATTTAATGATTCTGATCACATGGGTGTGCACAGACAAACGTAGGTAGATTGATAGGTACACACACAGTTTTATGAAAACAATTTCAGTAAATCAGGTTTAAAAGAGTCCAGAAAAGGTGGAATACGAAATAATGGAATAAGTGAAAATTTTATTATCTAAATATTATAACCTTTATGGCTAGGTTTATACATACACTGCTTACTTTGTAGCAACTCCGTCAAGTATGCAATCACAATGGTTGAATCCAAGGTGGCGAATCCTTCTTATACTTGCATATACCAACTGCCACTTACAAGTAAGTGCCCAAATTTATTAGAGTCATACTGTACTAAGTGATAGCAGATGAAACTAGCATCTGACCTTTGAATTTATTGTGAGTATGTCAGTTGGGAGGAGGATGGTTAAGGAAAATTAGAAATATAGATACTCTGGGGTAGATTGTTGAGTGAATTAAGCGCTTTGCTTTTTTTAAAGCCCACCCTACTGTAAGCAAGTATAGTAGAAAGAACTTGTAGTTTTATAATAATTATGTAGTGAAGTGTATTAGAAGGTAGTATAGCTTAATTTGATTGTTCTAGAGTGGACAGTTTAGTGCACATTCTACTTAAAGCTCGCCGCATTACTATTCAAACATCGCGATTGCATTCTCGACGGAGCTGCTACAAGAGGAGCACTATATAAACTAGAGATGGACTGATACCACTTTTTACCCATACTCCCGATACGAGTATTTGTACTGAAATTATCTGCCGATACCGATTCCGATACCAAGCATTGAAGCTTGTTGTGATACATATCTATTAGTAATTGTGTAGTTTGATTGATCTCAGTTCAATCAGGTTTCAAAATATTCATTGTCTAAACTGATAAACATCATTGTGGATTACCAATTTTTTGATTTGAGTTAGTAAGTTTATTGATTAGGTAATTAATTGCATGGGCAGCTGATAATTCTACAATGTCTGTTACAGCCTTGCAACCAAATCGTTTCATGAAAAAGCAGCATTTCATGAAAAAGCAAGCAAAGTAGCCATAAACGTATTCTTTGAGAAACAACTGCACTGTCATTTAATTACAAAGGATTCACGTGCTCTAATATATTAGAATACACACGGAGCAATTGTAGCACTACTTGGAAAAGAGTAACAAAGGCCTTTTTCACTACTTTGCTAGCCCAACTAAGTTATTTGTTACTGGAAACTTAGCTAGAGATGGTTTAATAAAAAGTGGTGAGTGTCTACTGGTGGTATCTGTACCTTGCATTACCGATACCAATCCAATTCGATACCACTGGTATCGGCATCAATACCGATACTGGTATCGGTCCACCTTTAATATAAACCTATAGAGAGTATACTATGTTTAGAATAAAAATTTCGCTTATTCCGCTATTCTGTATTCTGCCTTTTCTGGACTCCTGAAAGATTTAGCAATAAATGCCTGGTCTCAAATAAAGGCATTAAAGTCTAAATAGAGAGCTAGACTTTTTAAAATAAATTCTTGAGGAAGTACATACGTGTTTGGATCATATACATAGTCCTTGAGTCTCCCTTGCTTGTCAGATCCCACTCTCTCTTTCATCTCTTCCACCAAGTTGTGGTAGACATCTTGGTTTAGTGTTAGGTAATGTATTGCCCATACTGACAAATATCCTGGAGTGTGTAGACCTGCCACCATAAATGTTATACCCTCTGAAATTATCTAGATGGTAAAAGCACCAACAGCATAACAGTATACTTGCAATAAACACAGCTGTGTCAAAACCAGCAGACACAAAGGCATCATTTTATTATTTGCTAGAACTGAATTGATTTTATGTTTAAATGAAATACAATGAATATTCATCTAGTACATATTTATTACCTTCAAAGAGATGTGAAGAGGGATGTATTTATTATACAGTATGGTAACATTGTATTGTATAGTAGAGTTCAGAGCTTTCCTGTCTGAAAGTATATAACCCAAATACCAGAGCCTCATGTTTCCTTCACAAAACAGCTTGGCAGTATTGGTTAGGCAAAATCAAACCCATAAACATCTTCAGAACAACTCCAAACACTTACAACAAATTTCTATGACATTATAAAAAATTCTATTTAATTGAATTTCTAACTGACTAACTGATGCCTTCATAACTCAACTATGGGTAGATAATGGAATGGACTTGATTTCTGCTGTTCGCTGTTGCTTAGGCCCCAAGACATGCCTTTTCGCCTACTGCAGCAGATACAATGGATGCATCATGTTAAATGTCAATGCTTGGCTTTTTCAGTAGTGTAACTACAGGGCAATAAAGTTCTGCATGCAGGGCAGGTACCAGTCACAACCAATCATCTGCACAACATACTTACTAAGCAAGTCCCTGCACCATAGGGCAGGAACCAGTACCAGTACACTAATAAAACAAACATTACCTGATCATGTGACACACCAGACTGAAGTAAAGCATCGATAAATGGTATGTCCTCTTTTTCTTCTCCACTTTGTCTCCTTTCAACCACGCTTAGTATTTTATCTCTCATTTGCTGAACACCATCATTAAATTCCTTCTCTCTGTCACTGCCTGGTTCAGGAGGACCAATATGCATTCTTTGCTCCATTTCTTGGAATACCTAAAATGTAAATAGCATGGCAATGGTTCAATTTATAGCTTTACCGGTGCTCCTATCAATTTTTGGTTATTGAAATACTGTTCTCACATTTTAGCAAAAGCATTCAGTTTTTAAATTAATGAATCCCATTCATGTAGAGCATTGTCTAATAAAATATATACACTAACGATAAAATACTCTGAACATTTTGGGTAATGAATTTTGGATAAATAACTAAACAACATCCTGTAGTAGTTTACATTTTGTAGCCTACAAACATTTTCACTCCCAAAAAAGGCATTTGCCAGGGTCTATTTAATGAGTCGTACATCAAAAATAAATAATAATTTGAGCTTGTTGTAATATATGACTGGGTCTGGGAGAACCGGTTTTATCACCTATTTACAAGTATTGAGAAATGCCAGTTTAAAGTATTTAGAGTGTTGTACGTAGCTCACCAATGGTTGACGTTTTGTGTACAAAATTTCACACATTTTACACCATGCAATTCCCTAACTTCCAGAGCATCCACTGTACAAGTAGCCAACACCAAAGTTTCCTACCATTTTAGATAGCTTTTAAACCAAGGTTGACTGCAAGATCCAATTGGAGTAGTGGGTGGGGGTAGAGGGGAGCGCAAGAGGTTGTTTACAAAATGAAAATGATTACTCTGTACTCCACACCACAAATGTTTGGGGAAGATGTAGGAACTACGTATATGACTGACTCGTGCATATGCACTATTTGTATTCATACTGTAATTGACATGTGATTTAATGATATGCATTGTGACTATTTTGCTGTTCCTACAAAGAGGAATGCGTAGGGATGAATTAGGCCAAATTATGCGCCATTTAGACCTCAAAACTGACTAAAATGAAAAGTAAATTTAAAGTAAAGCACAGATCACCATGGAGCTGTACAGCCACATACAGTCACCCCCAGATTAGCCAGAGCTTTATCAAGGCCCCAGACTGCTCGTACAGCTTACCACTGGGCTTGACTAGCAAAGGCAGACCATTCAAGACTAGCTGATTTTGATATTGAAATTTGACAGTGTATTTATGTAGCTTTGTGTTCATGGTGAAAAATCAAACTTAATGCAATCATGAAATACAAGCCCTCAAAATTCAGCTTAATTTCTTCTATTTTTCTTCATTTAGGGGGATGCGTAACTTGATTTTCTTGAGCTTGGTACACTTTAAGGATGTATTGCTGCAAAATCACATCCAAGTTTGGTACAAATCTGATAAATAGTCATAGAGCTATGGACGATTATTTGCATTAAAAAAGGCTGACTTGTTGTCATGCCTACAGGGTAATCTGCTTATGGGAATAGCTTAAAAATCGGTATTCGTATAGGTTAACCACTATAGCTCAAACCTTTTGTGGTTTAAAATGAATTACCTTGATAGCTATAGAGTTACAAGACAAAAACCAAACAACTGTAAATTTTGGGGTCAATAGAACAGTCACCGCAGGGTAAAAAGGTGCATGAAAAATGTCAAAAAAAACTTATCAGCATTTGAACTAGGGACCTCCATACTGAACACCCAAACCCTTAACCACTTTGAACCACTGCTACTGTATCACAGCTGTTCACCTCATTCTAGCTAACATCTACCCAATAGTTTATAATTTCATAGACCTCTAGATCTATCCATGGAAAATCTAGACTATTCTAGAACATTCTATGTGTGTTCAATTAGAAATCCTTGAAAAAATGTGCGCTCTGTTAGAGTATTACAAAAGTAATTAAACTTTGTAATACAACACTCTTGTAACTTCTCTAGTATTCCATCAAATTGAACCCAATATTATAGACATTTTGGTACCAATCGGTGGGATAGTACACTATGATTAAGACCCACTTGTACCAATCGTCATCATCATAATCAGTGCTCTGGAAATCATTTTCTAGCATAAAAAGGTTTGCTTTGTTAAAAGTTGGGCAACTGCAACTTATCACATTTTGCATGAAAAATCGAGATACTCTAATAGAACAGTCACTGCAAAATAAAAATCCTAATAGACAAATAGTACAATCATGCATACCTAACTTGTTACTTTATTATAAAATATTAAATACAGGCACCTTTATATAACTATAGCAGCACAGCCATGAACAAGCAAGCACAAAAGTATAGAGCAATTATCAGTATTAACATAGATTCTTTGGCTTTGGTATTGGATCTGTATGTATTTTCCTGTATTGGTAGAGGACTAGTTTGTCTTATATCATCTTCATTATATCTGTAGGTAAGAGCAATGATTTGAGTAAAAACAAGCCTCAAACCAGTTTATGGTTGGCTTTGGGGTATTTAAAATACAAAAAGAAGTGAAGTCTATCCAAAACAGCCAAGCTGCATAAAAAGGGTGTGACCTTCAAAATCCTGGGAGAAAAAAGTTGTGAAATAAAAGGTAGCGGCCAAGAAATGGCTGTAATGATATAAATTGTAATGATATAAATTGTAATAATGCACAAAGCCATTATTTTCATTAACATCATTGCAGCCATTTCTTGGCTGCCACCTTTTATTTCACAACTTTTTTTCACCTGGCCACACCCTTTTATACAGCTTGCATGGATATACACTGAGCCTACTAAAATACCTGATAATAGATATGAGTCATCTTGCGCATCTCATCTTCATTATTAAACACACTCCCGAAACATGTCCTTGTTACGCCTTTGATGGTCATGGTCAGAAATTCCTCTTGCAGCTCCACTACATCACCACGTCCAAATTTTGACCAAGTACGTGCAGTCTCATTAGCTATCTAAAATGTATGAACATTCAATACAAAAATCATACAATTGTGCTAGCACAAAGCAAAGATTAATCACAACCACACAGAAGAAATTAGTCAAATGTGACCAGATGAAAACCTGACATAATCATGCAAGCCTAATTTTACAGCACAAAGCATTGATTGTGTGTATTGTTAAAAAAAAAAAGTTGATGCAGTGCTACCTCTAAAAACCAGGCACCCAGTAAATACTATCCCTTGAATTGATACATTAACACAGCAATTAAAAATTTACAAGTGTTGTTCATCTTGTCTGTTATGAAGTAACTTTTTCTCTTATAAAGTAATGAATGTATGGAATAATTTAGCACAACGCCTTCAAGGCTAAGCTGGATATGTGTTGGACTGACAACATGTACTGTTATATTGTATGATGATTTGGTGTACTGGCTATTTTTGTCTTTTTACTAAAATGATATAATAATGTTGTAGCTTTGTTTCTCACCTTGTTTGGTAACAATACATGCAGTACGTTAAAACAGCGTATTTCAGAATTCACCTTATTTCATAATTCATCAATTATGTTGCTATGCATTGCTAAGGAAGCATAACTTGAGCAAACCAATTACGCATAGAAATATAACTGTTCCATAGTTTGTCTATCTTGTTTTCATACACAAATTCTCTACACAAAGCCTCATGGCTGCTTTTAATTTTGGTTTGCATACAAATGGAACATGCCCCTTTCAACTGGAAAAGATACACTCTTCCTGGTAGTTTACATGGCCTGTTATGTTGTTTTTCAGTCATTATACACCTGATACAGCATGTAGGCTAGCCCCTCTGAACTGTTCAACATGGTTTCAGTGATTGGCCATACCCCTTCAAGCAAACACAATGAAAACAGAAAGCTAAGCTTTAACCCTTCATTCAAAGAGTACATAAACAGCTTTTATTCATTGAATGAAGGTTTACTCACATGGGCGTTGAACAGACATACTGACACGCACACACAGAGAATTTGCCAAACCAATTTCAGGGAACTAGGTGTGCGCCGGGTTTAATAAAACGCTTTGTTCTTTGAAAGGGCCTAATGGAAATAACCTGGATATCACCATATTTGCTTACTCAATAGGAATTCAAAATTTGTTTTGTTTCATTCTATGTAAAGTTATGGGCATTAGTTTTAATTACATCACGTCGAAGAGATAGTACACAATTGATCTTTCTTCACTGATTTTGTCTTTGTCTGCAGTGAAGAAAGGTGATACAAGGAAAACCTTACCTAGCAATGGATTCTACTGTTTATATTGAACACGATGGTGCAAGTCTCAACTCCATGTATCGTTGCATTCATAAGATATAACCATTATAGGAAGAGCCTGTAACTTATTTTCACTGTACACTGTGTTTGCCACTTTGTAGGGCTGTAACTCCAACAGTTCTTGTCATATGAGACTGAATTAAACTTCACCAGAGCATACATACACTTGGCTAAGTGGATTATTTTTATCATTTAATAACAAAGAATTCATAATAAATGTGAGATTATGTCGGGTGTTTGCAGATCCGGTCACAAATGGCTGCATTCATATCAAGACAAGTAGTAGTGTATCACGTAGCCCAATTATCCAGCATGCTACACCATGTGTTATACAACAATTTTCATACACATATGTAATTGCATGCTACCTTGTCCAAATATGATAAATTCTACAGTGCAGTTTCCCACCAGGAAAAGTAGTCCACATGCCAAGTTAAAATACAATTTCCATTTATTCATACATGACCAAATTTAACATTCCTACAGAATGAATTGCTCAAGAGAATAAGTTGAAAATTGGTCTATAGATGGATTAAAAATTGTACGTAGGAGGTACTGCAATTAGAAATCAGAGTAAGGCCATATAAAGACATGGAATCAAGCAAGTGACATGTGTATACCAACAGTGATAGGACATAAATAAGTAAAAGATCAAAATAAATTCAAGCCAGACACGGTACACCTAACAACCAGGGAAATAGCCACTAAATCACCACTTATGCTTATATAGTTCTAGTTCAAACCTTCCAGAAATGAGAATGCAAAAAATTAGTATTGTATTAGAGTACAAAACAAACTACGTAGTTATAGGGATATGCAAGGAATCAATTTATCAAGCTTTAAAAAAGGATGCAGCTTGTAAAAAGCCAGGGTTACCGTATAGCGGGTTATTTTCGAAACAGAAATTTTCGCACAAGAAGCAAAATCTGAATTTCGAAAGATTTTAATTTCGAAGAGTGCATATTTCGAAGTCCGGATGGATTTCAAATAAACGGAAATTCGTGTCACAAATTATGAAGAATAATTTGCGTGAATGTTTGCTGAAAACTGACTTACTGATGGAATAATCCTCATTCCTGTGTACTGGAGAGAAGACTCGAGTGGAGTAAATTCACTGACACAATCACGCTCGATCCGGCATAGCTGGCTATCCTACCATAGATTCTAGAGCAGACGACATCAATTCCCATTCTGTATCACCTGTTTTCTGGTTATTGGTACAGTGATGATACAGTTTACCCATTAATCCATTATCATCAGCAATACTGAGCTAAAACTCAAGGAATACACAAACAAATTGCCGAAAGTTGGACGGTTGCTTTCACTTGTGGGAATTTATTTTCGAAAAACAACCGGACGTGGGAATTTATTTTCGAAGAGGAGGGCCTCTTCGAAATATCCGAAAATAAAAACCTTTCGAAAATTACCAGCTATACGGTAGCATATGGAAATGGCTCAGTAAAGAAATTTATTAATGATAGAAGATGGTTATAATCTAATCCTTTCACCTAAAGATGTAAAAATCTGTATCCCAATGTATTTCAGTAGCAAAAGAAAAGAATACACAATTGTACCCTGTCCATTTATGGTTTATGACATGCATGCAAAATATTTCAAGTAAACAACTAAGACTCAAGTGAGATGGAGATTTCATGCATTTAAACTTAATGCAGCATAACATTTAGCTCACTTTTACAAAAATTGGCACGTATCCTTCTAAGAATGTTCCTTTCAGTGACTCATACAACCATTTCCTTCTGTCCTCCCATTCCTGTCCATTAGCATACTGGATACTGTCTGCAGTTATTAATGGCTCAAACAGCGTAAATAGCATCTCTGTGGAAATACACAAAGAGGCATGTGTATACAGACAGTACTGCAGTAAAGAATATCTATACATACTTTCCCTGACCACCAATTTATTCCCTTCAAAAGCATCCCATCTTAAGAGGATTCCTAACTTAAAATGATAAGAGTATTTGTTAAAACTTTATATAGTTATACCTTTAGAGACACTTTGCCATATTAGAATTGGAGGTTTATATAGTGGGTCATAAGTACATGCACAGCCACACATATAATATATACATGTGTAAGTGTACAGATAATGCATGTACATGTCTAACTCACTTGGTCTGTTAGTCAACTTGATGGTATCCTTGAATAGTTCAGGACTACAGATACTCACTACTTTTTGCTGGCCCCACCAAAACATTGTGATTGGTTGTCGACCATTTTGGTGGAGGTGGAGCAGATACTCATGTAGGCTACCATGTTTGCTGAGCTCATCCAAATCACCATTCCTGTTGGAGAAAAAAAAATAATGACACATGGAAGTATCTTCCATTCACTTTTAACAACACAATCTGTACATTATCTGAACAGTGCTTGTAAAATGTAAAACATTCACTCACTCTGGGTCAGATGGCTTCCGGTCCCAACCTGGTACAAGCTTTACACTGGATGTGCCATCACTTCCTTCGGAACTCTTCTTGTTCTGAGTAGTGAAGGACCAAGAAACACATAAGCCACATTCCAAGAATATATATACATCCATCAACAACCATCATGAATACAAACTAAAATTTAAGAACTTTTGACGTGAGTTTACTAGTACAAACAACAGTTATATCATAGCAGCTGTAGAATATATCACATCAACACTTGTACTTGGCTTCACCTTGTACTGTTGGTGATAGCCAAGAGATACTTGTATTGTGATCTATCTGTAATGTACTACCATACAGTACAGTAGTAGTATATTAGGGATCATGAAGATTTGGGTTTTACTGGCCAAAAAATCACCCAAAAACCAGCTTCACAATACCTGGAAGTATTGGTTAGGTATAACCAAGCCCAAAAGTGCCTTCAGTACAACCTTACATGCTTCGAATAGGTAGCTACGAAATCTAAAAAAAAATTTACTCAATGGAATTTTCTTCTGACTACCTAACTGCCTGCTGCCTTCAGACAAGCATAACTCGATAACGGCTAAGGCTACGGGCTTGATTTTTTCACTGTTCGATGTCGCTTTGTCTCGAGATGTGCCCTTTGGCATATCACAGCATGCCATCATTTTGAATTTACTAATACACATGTGCATGTGATGTCACAACATCACAGTTACGTATTTAATCAACATCAAACAATCACGAATAATACCAGAATGAGTTATAGTGCCATATGGTAGCAGTAGCCCTTAATGGGTTAAGGGAATAGGAGTAGTGCTACAGTACTAGTGAAAATGCATTGTTTTATGACCGAGCGTACAACTTTAATCTATACCAGTTTTGCATATTAATGTACACAGCAAGTTGTATTATGTGTTTTCAATAAGTTACTGTCCAACAAAGTGAATAATGTTTACAATTAGTAGTTGGAGAAAATCTGAACCGCCCGATATTTGGAATCATTAACATAAATGTCACCATTCTTATTAATTGCTATTCCTTACAACTGAACCATCACTAACTCCAAAGCTGTGTACAAAGTTTCCATCCTTATCAAAAATCACAATTGCATTTTGCTGATTCATACAAGTCAGAAAGACAAAGCCATGGGGGTCAATGGCAATACAACGTGGATTACTCAGCCCGTCAAATTGAGTGAACTTGCCAATGTAGTCACCATCCAATGTAAACTTGTGTATACTGTTATGAATATAGTCAACCACAAGCAGCTCATCATTACTAGTAACTGCTACATCATGAGCAAGGCCTCTTACACTTCGAGCAAAAGTCCTATCATAAATTATACCCACTTGTTCTCTCCTGATGGTCTGGTAGAACGTACCATCAGTTAGAAACACTGATATGTATTGATCACTATTAGTAGCATACACTTTACCATTGTGTACTGTGAGGCCATGAAAATATTTAATTTCGTCATTGTCAGATCCAAACTGTAGCAAGTAGTCACCATTGATAGTAAACTTTTGTACCCTGTAGCAATCAGCAACATAAAGGTGATCTTCATCACCAAATGTAGTTAATGAAATACAGCAAAATTGAAATTGGCAAGTGCTGTTTTCACTGCTATTAATTATTCTGATCAATTGATCCCCGCCATCATACAAGTATACACATTCTTTCTGTAAGTCAGTCACAGCCCACACACCACTCCTACTAAATGCAATGCCACCAACAACTACATCCCTACCACTACCAATGCCCAGTGTTTTACTGGGCTTGCTTAGTGAGGTGTAATTATGACCAACCACAACACTATAAGGACTTCCTTTGATGTGCTCTCCATTGACACACACTGACACCTTCACTTCTCCAACTTTGTGTGCTACAATAGAAGCCACATAAACACCATCATTATTATCAGAGACCAATGTTGTGTTATTAACTCCTTCTAACTGGATACTGACTTGATCACCTTCTCTGAAACAACAATCACCATTATTGTCCCTTGTGATCATGGTGAACTCCACCTTCTTACCAATAATGCTGCTTTTGGGAACATCTATAGCTTGACAGCGTTGACGATCTGGTGCTGCAGTTGATACAACTAATGGTTTGCTGGACTCCGTCAAGAGTACTAAATGATGACTTTGAAGCCTTTCACCATACTTGTGATATTCACTACAGCCATGGCATAGGAAAAAGCTACATTCAGGACAGAAGGCCCCAATTGGTTTATCTGTGAAACATTCATCACACTTGACCTCTGGCTCATTTTCAAGCGAACATTTTAGGACTAACTGATCCACCATATGATTAATGATGAAAGCATTACTAAACTTATTCACTCCTCCTGCAGGAACTATTGCTACCTCCCTACACTGAGGACATGTAATCCTGGACTCTTCCTTCATCTTCTCTAGACACTGTTCACAGTAGGAATGGTGACAAGGTAGATACTTCGGCTTCTTGAATAACTTGTAACATATCGGACAACTGAGAGTATTGACAATCTTCTTCACTTGTTTAGCAGCCATCATCAAATGTGTAGTAGTAGATACTACAATACTATCAAGAGTTCATAATACAGTGATACTATGTGACTATATGTTGTCTCAGTGTAGTTATAGCTTTAAAAGTGCTGACTATTCTGACAGGTATGCACATGTGGTAAACAAGCCCATTCAGTAGTGTTATCACATTGAGTGATATGGTAAGCAGAATACCTTCTGTGATACAATGAACACTAGCAGGCTTGAAATACAGACGATTGCGCAATCTTTGCAACAAAAACCGTCAAGCGAAAACCGAAAACGTGATCCATTTGCTTTGAAAAAGTGCCGAATTACATAACAAGCTCACGTTTCCATTGACTTCCTGTGTTGCATAGATTCCGCAATCGTCTGTATCTTGTGTGTGCACAACAGATAGGAATGCAAAGCAATTTCCTTCCTTCTATTCATGGTTACCAAACATCACATATGGATGGAAAGCTACTGACAATTTCCAAATCTTCGCAACATCAGGCTGTATGTTCACGTGCAAATCTGTGATGTGATATTTCAAATATCAATGCTGTATAGCTGGAACATAATGTATAGCTGCGAGAAACATCACAGCACTGCTTATAGTAATGATTTATACATTTAAGAATGATACATCAAGCAGTTGGGTTGAGAAAGAGCCATGTCTTAGTTGAATGTTACTATGCAGAGGACAATGAAACTGTATGTTGGCAGAAACAAAAAATTAAGAAATTAAAATATCTGCCCAACATTGAAAACACCATATATTATCTCTATAGTAATCAAAAGACCAGGCATATACCTACATGAAGTTCAACAAACACTACTTGCAAGAATCCACCACTGTAAAGTTCTTAAGGTCTTGTCTCACCAAAACATAATATTGGTGGAGTGAGATAGTAAGATTATGGAAATGTCTATCCACCAAGTGTTTGTATGTGTTCGTACATGAAATGCAACAGCAGGGGCAGGAGTCACAAAAACTCACAAGACTGGACAACCATAACTCTATGTCATTTGAACAATTCAATAAAATGTTTTAAACGTTCAAAGGGCTGTCAGAACAAGTGTCAAGGGTCCACCCAGGACGCCAATACACCCAATGGTGACCCTAAAGGTGTCAGAGTGTACACAAAGACAAAGGGTGTCAGAGAATGAGAGAGCACCTCAGTTACAGGGGTTAGACAATCAACAGGTCACACCACTGAATGTTCTGAAGGGTACACAAAAGGCTTCAGAGAAGCCAACCCAGGAAATTTGGCCTGTGGCAGAACCCATTATCCTGGGTCTACCCTTAGTACTAGAGAATCCACCATGAATTCAGCTAGGCATATTACCAACCATTGTCAGACCAGTCAGACCTCTTTGGCAGAATAAGCCTATTCAGATCGAACTGGAAGGCCCTAACCCATGAGCCATGGGTCATTCAAACGATACTATAGGGTTATCACATTCCCTTCTAGTCTGCTCCCCTCCAACAACCTCCACCTGCAACCCTCACTTGTCCACAGAAGACGCAGCAATGCTGGAGGAGCCCAGGAGGAGATATAGTCCCTCCTGCAGAAGCAGGCCATTTGTCAAATTTCAGCTACAACAGAGGGGTTCTACTCGAATATGTTCACGGATGGGGACGGGATAGATTTTTTGCTGTTGATAATGAACCTGAGGTTCTCGAGGAGGAACAATGACATCTGGATCACATCCATTAGGCCTCTATTTACTGATTTTCTGTTTTCTATCAGCACCCACAGGTATTTTTACTGCTACACGTATTTCCCCATTATTAAAGATTTAACCATTATTTCATCTGATTAACCGAAATATTGAGGATGTGCAGTTCAGTTTTCAAGATTGCTGCAGTCATACAGTAGCTACCTTGCACATTGTAGTCAAGAGAATGCGAAAGATTGGTGCAATGAAGTTTACAAATAAGAAGGTGATCCTTGTCGTTGAGTGGAACTGATCACGTGATGAAGGACGACTATATGTAACCAGATTTACAAAACTGATCCAAATCGCACATCAGGAAAATCAAACTAACATCACCAGTGGATAGCCACACTATCGTACTATTAGTTTTGACACTCAGTACTACTCAAACTACTCGAGGCTGGTTTTAACAGACATCTTTTCTGGGTGGTGTAGAGATCTCGAATGGCAGTATAGGGCCTTGTGAAGGGTCTGGCTTGGCAAGAATCAGTGGTATACTGGTGGATGGCCTGATAATGTTGGCCAGATGTATTTTGCTACATATTGGCCACTAAGGAGCCAGAAAAGCCCTGTAATCTTGTGTCTGGACTCCAATCATTGTCTGCCTCCATTTTGAAGTCTATCTCTTGCCCTCCCCGCCACCCCCCACCCTCCACTCCTTTGTGAGCACTCGTGGTACTACTTCGCTCATCCAACTGCTCAGAGTTTCTATCTTATTTGGTGGGAAACTCTGCAAGCAGCTACAAGTACTGGAAGCGGTGTGAAAGGTAATAGATTGATGCATCTTTTGTGTAAATTTCATACGTGTGCTTGATTTCCTTGGAAAATTATGCTGACTTGAATTCTTTAAAACCGTTTATCTTGAAACTTCTAATGTGCGATTTGGATCGTTTTTCCAAAATCCAGTCACATACATCACCAAACTAGCTATGTTGAGTTAGCTAAGTTAACAAATTGCCTATTACGCAGGCCCTGAAAAGTATGAAAATAAATCTATAGCTTGCTATATTGTGGGATAATGGATAATGGTAATGATCCGCCAGCCCGCACTCATACATGTGGAATTTTCCGATGAAAAACAGAAAATAGTGGCCTTAGCTTCTGCCATCAGTAGCATATTGTCCAAAAATTACTAGTTGAATACCCAGAGATCTGAGTATCTTCACTGATGGCTTGAGAATCTTTGTAAAGACCTGTCCATAGACCAAAGGGAAGACAGCTGAATTGGAATGTCTTCCTCCCTAACTTGAAGAGTAGGAGGTGACGAAATTGATGGGGCTATTGGGACCATAAATAAGGCATCCTTCAGGTCCACTTTGGCCATCCAGTTGCTTCTCCTTAGGACAGCTTTCACTGTGTGTAGCCCTTCCATCTTGAAATGTTCTGATTTCAGTTCATTTAGGTGCTTCAAGTTGATGACAAGTCTCTGATCCCCATCTTTCTTTGGGGAAAGCTTCCATTCCGACCTGTTTGACCATGTTCTGGACTCCTCGTTTGCGAACGTGTTCAGTAGGTGCTGATATTGAAGGGGTATATACACCACAGCCATAAGTCCTTTGTTAGCTGAGACTACTTGGTGATGCTGTCCTTTTACCCCTTCTGTTATATAGGCAATAGCTGTAGAGATGCAGGAGAATTGAGATTCCTGACTTCCTCTTGGCATATGTTTTAACTGCTAATGTAGCAGCTAGCAGCTCTAGGAAATTGATGTGAAGAGATTGTTTATTGGACCTCTGGTCTGAATTCCACTGCAGGTTGTTCCCCAACCCTGTAGGGAAGCATCTGATGTTATTGTAATAGATGATGCCTGCATAAGAGGCTTCATCCATTCCAAGAGTTGAGGTGGAGTTGCCAACACTAAAGATCTTCCAGCACTTGAGGAGACAACTGGACCACTGCCTGGTAATTCTGCTGATTGGCTAACAGGGCTTGCCTTCTAATGTACAGCAAAATATAGATGCCATTTGCAGGGCTGGAATGGTCGCATTTAGCTTCCCTAGAAGCTGGGAGAGTATTTGAGCTGATGGTTGTTCTAAGGATAGTAGGTGGTGAGCTTCCTGCCTGATTTTCCTGATCTTCTCCCCTGGTAATTTCAGGTCCATAGTTACTGAGTTTACCATCATTCCCAGAAATTCTATTTCTTGCAGGAAATTAATCTTTTGCTGGGACCACTGTCCACAGACCTGTTTGCAAATAGATTGTTATCTCAGCTCACAGAGTTTGTGAGTTGGAGGCCAGACCCTTTGGCAGTAGTCACAGATGAATTTACACAGGACTGGAATACCTTTCCAGAGAAACTGTATGCCAGTCTGCCTTGGGGTCTGATAGGCAGAATCCTGTTCCTAGTAAAATCCCAAGGAGTTCAGAAGCTCATGCTGGTAGCACCAGTGTGGAAAGCCCAAGCCTGGTATGCCTTGTTCCTCCAAACATTGGCTGGTGTGTCAGAACGATCTATTGGACATCATCCCAAACTTAGCCATGTGGGTTATATCTGTCAACACTGTGAAGGCAGCCACCTTTCTAAGACAGCTATAAACCTTGTACAAGTCCAATACGTCGTTCAATTCCTCTTTCAGTGAATGGGCTAACTGATGAGGTGGACACAGTAGAAATCCCTTTCCATGCCTTATAAGTGACGTAGCCAATTTCTTAGCAGAGCTCTATGAACAAGGCAGCTCATACAGCTCATTAAAAGCTTACCGTTCAGCCATTTCTTCAACCCATGACAAAGTTGATTGTCACCCTGTTGGGAAACACCCTACAATTGTGAGAGTACTCAGGGGAGCCTACACAAAAGAACCCCTTTACCCAGATACTCTTCTACACAGGAAATGTCAAAAGTCATCTCTTACATTGTTGCCATGCGGGGGCAGATCCAGGGTTTTTGGGATCTTGAGAACCCCTTCAGGTTGAACCTCAATCAGGAAATCTAAGAGGGAAACAGCAAGGAGAAAAGCAATAGATTGTGAAATATACTCTAATAGAGCAGTCACAAACTATTCTAATAAACAATCAGACAACAATTATAGCATCATGTGAAGGTAGCGCACACAATATGGATAGTTTAAAGTTCACCAAATGGCAGACGACATGCGCTTACTGTGTATGGAAGAGCTGGAAACTTCAAGGAAGCAATAGTGGTTATAGTCACTGATAGGTACGTGTCTTCTGTATATAAAGTAATGTTTTACTGCTGGTACTTTTCTTTTGTGGCAATGCATCTGACCCCTTTGGTCTATATGGTCGTGTGATATCACTCAGCTATTTTTGAGACCTCACCCACAAGACTTGAATTCCCTGCAGTATGTATTACGGAGTGATACAGGAGTTACGTACTTCAGTAGTTTCAGCAAGGAGTGTGATGAATAAGAACTCCATCATTTGTAATACTGTATGCCAGGAGTTGTAGTGTAGTAAGGTAGATAGCATAGTATAGCAATAAGCTGCACAAACAGCAGCATCGGCAGTTTCCAGCTAGTCAGCTAGATACATACATCATGCTTGTTAAAGTTTACCTAAGGGCACATTTTATGCATGAATGCTACAGGTGTAGGATGTGCTGAGCCGCATATGTGAAATTTAGGGAGATTACCCATCACCGAGCTCAGAGACCCCCTCCTGAATCCGCCCCTGTTGCCATGGGTGATAACAAGTCTTAAAATGTTGTTACTCAAATTAGTTGTATCTACAAGGTCCAACGACTTGAGCTTGAAAGCTATGAGAATGCTACCAGATGGAGTGCAATTTAACTGGCAAATCTAATAAAAGTAGACATCATAATGATTATGACATGCCTCCTGAAATTCTGCTAAGCAAAAATCAATATTAGTCATTTACAAATTAATAAATATGCATGTACCAAAATAGTAACTCAATGGATAACAATATGAGTATAGTGAACCATTACAACTACTCAGCTGTGCAAGTAGGTTATAGAGTAACCTAGTTGCTACCTTTCCTACTAATTTTCACGATATCAGCAAAGTAGTGATGCCACAATATAGAATTTTTTATACCACAATATAATGGAATAAATATCACAATAATCACAATACACATTACATTCATTGATGCATATTTATGGACTGGACACAATATTTTTGATGTCCTACAATGAATTAGTTGGAAGTACACTTTTATAGTGTGCAAAACAGCAGTAAACAACATTTTAACAAGGCACACACCCTGTAGCTGGCTGATGGCCTGGTTACTGTGCATATGTCTGTGTCCATGTCATTCTACCCACATGAACAAAAAGTTTTGTGTAAAAGCAGCCAGTATGTGAGAAATGAAGGCTGTACAGCACCAGTATCGTCCTTCCAGGTAGGTAAGCCTTCATTTTGTGATGGGTTATTGGTGCCAGCTTGAAATATGGCAAAAAGTCTGGCTATGCCACTGCTCTACTAGTGATCTCTTTCTTAGATATACTACAAACAAATATATAGAAAGCAGTGTTACAAGAAGCCACATAAATACATGTGTATAAGTACTGCTATTATGGTTAAAATATTCTTAATTTTCTTCTTTGAAAACAGTACCTGTTACACTTCAAGTGTAAAGAACTGTATACTAAATCTGCTGTACTGTGGATTTTCTGTCCGTTTGAACATTGCACACTGCGTATCGCATACTGAGTATTGCATTATAATCCATGCAATATGCATTTCAAGCACGCAATGTTCAAACGGACAGAAAGTCCACAGTACAACTCATGTGTGGACAAGCCTTTGTGGGAGCACATGTATTAAAATGTTTGTGGTAGCTAATTGTCTGGGTAGTGTAATAGAGGCCACACCACCATAGGTATCCAGGTAGAGATATGCTTTGTAACAGTACTCATACTAAAAAAATCACATTAGCTAATTGTCACATCAGTAATACATCCATAGTTTATCGACATTCACTGTGCATACTAATGCACAAATTTGTATACACAGTGAATGTAGAATCGGCTCTTTAAGGTACAGATAAATTGGATATTGTTACAACTATTAGCTGCATGTTATGCTAGCACAACTAGCCATAACCACTTCATTATCCTATCAAACAGTTTATTGATGGTGATACGTGATACACCAAATGCACTGTATTGTGGAACCCTAGGGGTCTGGGGATAGTTCCCCCAGACTCTAAAGTACTTGTTTCAGGGGCAAAAATTTTGATGTAGAGCAGCTTTACATAAACCGTACGGCTTTCTAAGTGAACTGCATTGATCAAGAATTGTACAAATGACAGTCAGTCATGAGTATAGTTTAGTTACGTAGCTATACGTGAGCCTAAAGAATGACATACACAAGACCATGTGTGTTGCAAAATATTCTTAGCAGGTGCTAAGTGTGCCCGCACATGGGATAGTGCTGCAGATGTTAATTTTCATACTCAATAGCTGTGTAGTATTCTCAATAGTGTTATGTGTGGTGACTGTTCTATTTGACTGACTGCTCTATTAGAGTATCTTGATCTTGGATCATTTTTTGGAGGGGGAGTGATCTGCCACTGGATTATTAATTTGAAGCAGTTCTATGATTCATGCAAGGCTTTATGTAGTTGTGGCCCTTTCTGTATGATAAATTTCACCAATAATACTTGAATTTTCTATTATGTAATAATTATTATTATCATATCGAACTACCTACCCATATTTTCTGAGATTTTGCCCACGCAACATAAGATTCAATAGGTATGGCCTTAGTACAGGTTTAGCAGATTACAATCCTTAATTAAATTACAATAGTTATATCACAATACCGTATAGCTAGTAATTTTTGAAAGGTGTTTATTTTTGGATATTTCGAAGAGGCCCTTCTCTTTGAAAATAAATTCTCACGTCTGGTTGCTCTTCGAAAATAATTCCCACAAGTGAAAGCAACGATCCAACTTTCAGTGATTCGCTTGTGTATTTCTCGAGTTTTAGCTCAGTGTTACTGATGATAATGGGTAAACTGTATCATTACTGTGCCAATAACCAGAAACAGGTGATCCAGAACAGGAATTGATGTCGTCTGCTCTAGAATCTATGCTAGCTACGATTGAGCATGATTGAGCCAGTGAATTTACTCCACTCGAAACTCCCTCAGGCTTCTCTCCAGTGCACAGGGATGGGGTTATTCCATCAATAAGTCAGTTTTTGGCAAAAATTCACACATCTTCATAATTTGTGATACAAATTTCCGTTTATTTGAAATCCATCTGGACTTCGAAATATACACTCTTCGAAATTAAAATCCTTAGAAATTCTGATTTTGCTTCTTGTGCGAAATTTTCTGTTTCGAAAATAACCCGCTATACGGTATAATCATAAGCATTGCACTACACCGCAATTATATCTCGTATCGCGATTATCATGACATTGATATCACCACAGCAAAGTGAAGTTCTAGACAGTGGAGTTGCTTGCAGATATTTCAAGAGAAAACGCTATGTACACTAGCAACAGTAGAAAGTTCAGTCATAACATCTAGTCACTGAAATCACAATTTACTAGAAATCCACTTCAAGAAGGTTGCTACTGCTAAGAGAGGTCATTACAGCTAACTCACTTCTCCAAACTCTTCATCACTGACAAATAACATCATACATAAAAATATAAGGGAGTAAATGAAGACCACGCCCATAAGATTATAAAAATTGAATCAATTCATTATTGGGAAGGCCATAAAAAATAATTGCACTTTGTTAACCCCAGACATACCAAGTCTCACGCATTGGGCATGAGTCTCACTCAACTGCATGCAATCTCACGCTCACACGCATGGAACTGCTAATCTCACGCATTACAGAGTGGCTATAGTCTTCTTCAACATTTACCATCAATTACAAGTTCCAAGTCCAACTACATACGCTTATAACTGAATACAGTATTTATACTTATTGGCGCTTGCTTCTAGTTTTAAACATTAAAGTTATAAATAACACTAAAGTGGGCATTAGATCGAGTTTGGTGGGCTTACAAGGATGGAGTGTGTGGCAGTACTACCATTCATTGTGTGATGGGTTCTATTGTAGCCAATTGCTCAGAGGTTAAATATGTCGCAATCCATATTGCGAATAGGATCACATGAGGACTAATGAAGTCATAGTGTAACTGGTTGAACTAGTTTTTAGGTTATCCTAATTATTGTACCAGGAACACGTTTTAGTGTGGTTAACATTGTAATAAGTTGAATTTGTGAACCAGCGCTCATCCTGTCCGTGGCGACAAATCAAATCAAATTAAATCTAAATCTAAAGCTGAGAGCTAGACATGAAGTGACCACATGCAGCTGAATTTGAGGAAAAGTAAATGAAGCTAGTTAGCTATCCAACTACACTAATATAATAGATGCATCAAGTTGTTTATGTACCAGCTAATATGCATTACACTATTACATCCTGTAAATGACAATTACTCTATTAACTTGTTTGTTGCTTTGTGCATGGTAACTTTTGTGCAGAGCTTTCCTAAGATAGCTATAACAATGGGGGCTCTGTGGCGCATTGAAAAAATCTACGTCTGGTCAGGGCAATCCGAGGGGTCCGCCACTCAGGATTATGATCGACGTGATTCGGAATCACCGTGTAATTCCAGTTGATTCCTAGATTCCGAACGTTGAATCCTCTGATTCTGCCAGCGATTCCTCGCGATTCCTTTATTCCATCTAATTCCAAAAGGGATTCCTATAATTCCTAATAATTCCGGCTGATTCCAAGGCTGATTCTGTAATTCCAAGTTGATTCCATGATTCCCTAGAATGGATTCTGTACTATAGGCGAGCCAGAATGGTGACTATCACTTTAGCTACCTCTGCTGAACCTACTGGTGAGTATTGAAGTCATGTTAAGTTCCACCCGGCATGGACTCGAGCCACTGCGAGCCGCTAGAAATTCGCTGGCAATAGCCTATTTTTATTTATTTATTTTATCATTACTGGGCAGGCAGCTCTATATTTCTGCGTCTGGCAAAAGTGTCAGTGGACACCGTCACAACACTAGCTAACCCTGATGAAAGACCTTAAACTGGATCACATCTTTCCTGACTGGACGTACACAGAGTGTTGTGTGTGGTGGTTGCACTTCCACCCCCTGTGATGTTTTGAGTGGTGTCCCACAAGGTTCTGTACTAAGGCCTCTGCTATTTTTTACATACATAAATGATATCAATATGCTACTCGTATTACACAGCTATTTGCACAGCCACCAAGATGTAGAGTTTCTTTTACTCAAAAGCATTTTAGATCTCAAGCTGCCCACTGGTGGAATGCAGTTCCTAACGACATGTTAACATCTCCAATTTTTCAGGATGATTTATTTTCTTATTTGTGTAAAATTTGTTGATTTTTTTTTGTAAATTGTTTGCTTAATTGTTTCGTATGTGCTATGTGTGTGTTGTAATTTTTTGTTCAGTCTTTGTGTGTGTGCAGTTGTAATTTATATGTGTATATGTATGCTATTTTTGTGTTTCCTCCTCAGTCAGGGAAGAACGGCATTGCCGACTGACTTGAGGCTAATTTAAAAATCAAATCAATCAATCAAATCGATATCACTAACGAATTAAGTTCTATTTGTCGCTTATACGCTGATGACTGCATTCTATATAGGAGAATTGATAGTTTAACAGATGTTAAAGATTTGCAAGATGATTTACAGATATTGGAGCTATGGGAGAAAAAGTGGAAAATGTCTTTCAATGTTGACAAATGCGTGGTTGTATCTATAACTCTTAAACGAAACCCTATATACTCCAGTTACCACCTTCATGGAGAACAACTTACTGTGGTTCAGTGTGCCAAGTACCTGGGAGTCTCAATTGATTCAAAATTATCTTTTAACCAACATGTGGACAATGTGTGCAAAAAGGAAAAGTCTGTATTAAGTTTTGTGAGAAGAAATTTTGCAAACTGCTCCTGTAAAATCGACCTGTTTCTTACTTACGTCAAGCCCACAATGGAATATGCAGCTGCAGCATGGGCTCCTTACAGCAGACGGTCAAAAAACAAACTTGAGTCTGTGCAAAGATGTGCAGCTCGCTTTGTAATGAATGATTAATATCAAATCAGCAGTGTATCAAACATGTTATCACGTCTTAACTCGAGCACCATTGAAACTCATTTCAAACATTTAAGGCTTCAGATGTTCCATAAAATTATTCATAGCATTGCAGATGTATCACTTCCTGATTATATAGCTCATAGATCAAGGTATACCAGAAGTAGTGAACTTAAATTTATACAGCCAGACACAGCTATTGATTCTTATAAATACAGTTTCTTTCCTGCTTCAATTTGATTGTGGAACACTCTACCTAGTGATATAAATTGTGACAATATAGATACTTTTAAGGAACTTCTGAAACATATTACATTGTAATTTATTTTTATAGCTTATATTTGTAGCCTCATGATTTTACATCTATATTGTAATATACTCACCCATATGAGTTCTGCAATAATTATAGTAAGAATGTATTGCAACTCATTAACAAGCTAGTTAGCTAAGGGTTAGTATAAGTCTCGTTGGGAACACCAGATCCGGGCCCCACTGAGAACTTGTAGGAGCTGTTATTGAAAATTGTTAGATTACAGGATGCTCTGGAATCCGGGAAACCTCGATCCAACAGCCAGCCGACGGAGAATGAATTAGCTAGTATATAGTGGCTGTAGTTAGCTGCTTCTGCGACGGCTCGCACTCACTCGCGAAGACTTAAACCTCACTAGAAACGCACAGGAACACTCACTGTAATACACGTAGGCGTATACACAAAGTGTAAAACCAGGTGCAAAACAAGTGAGAGTTAGCGTCTTTAGCTTATGAGTGTGTTATACTGTGTTAAACGGTAATTTACGATATAATTTTCATAACATTTATTTCAAAATATTTCTAATTACAAAGTTGATTCCGCTTCAGATTCCCATAATTCCATTTATTTATTTTATTTATGATTACTGGGCAGTCAGCACAGCTGGTGTGCCCAGGAAAAAAAAGGGAATCACAGTATTAGGTACAATTATATACTAACTAATGTGGTGTTGGTTGTTTGTAAAGTGTGATATCCATGATTCCTTGATTGATTCCAGTGATTCCTGAGGTCTTCGACGTGATTCCAAATCGTGGCGGACCCCTCGGGGCAATCTCACCCCTAAGTGATTGTGAACCTTGGCATCTCTGTAAACCCACCTTACAAACTTTAGTCTCGCGGCGCCCGACCCTAAAAAGAGGGTCTGGTGAAACTGTGTACAAAAAGTTTGGCGCTGCCAGAATGCTGGAAGCTCCAATCAGATCGCTCCATTTCAAATTGATTATGTAATGCGTACATTTCAAAAGATTCGCGGCTAACGGTTAATTACATCCGGTGACTCTGCCGCTTAAACCCATTGAGAAAACAGCCATACAATTCTGGTGGGTTCGTTTTAATGTTGAATAAATAAAGTAGCGCTGTTAGTTTGGTGTTGTAAGCGGATCTGGTTGAATGAATGTTGTGACGTAAACAGTGCACTTACGTAACACGTAAAACGTCATCCAATAAACATAACACGTAAAACGTCATCCAATAAACATTCCAGAGCTCAAACTTTTTGTACGGAGTTTCACCAGACCCTCGTTTTAGGGTCGGGCGCCCCGAAACTATACAAACTTATATTGCTCAGTAACTAAAAGTAAAACACAATTGTAGTGAGCTTTTCTGTTTTCCCAAAAGAAAAGCATGTAGTGGTCTGATTACGCCAGACTAGTATCAAAAAGCGAGATCAAGATATCAAAAGTGCACGTGACATAAAAGCTTACTTGAGATCCAACAACGTTTTGAAGAACATAGTAGAGAACCAGAACAATAGTCAATCCCAACACCACGGAAAAGGCTAGCAGGATGATGAAATCCAACATACTTCCCGTTCAGCTTAACTGTCAAAACTGTTGGTAGGTGATACCCTTTGTGGTTAAATAAAATATAATCGTAAAATTATGACATGTGCACGTGACCACCCAACTGTGCCAGGCGACGTTTAGCTATACAGCAGGGACAGTGTGGAGTTGGATAATTACTCGCTAATGCTCTCGAATTTTACATGATCTTACCATGAACAGCCACTCGGAAAAGCACTTCTTGTAAGTTGTGTGTGATCATAGATTATACCCCGGCCGGGACCCCGGCACATCTATGGTGTCACGGATTGTACGATTTTATGTTTTATAGTAAAGCTTCCAAGTTCTGATCAAAGCTTATTAGAGTATATATCAGAGCAGTTCTCGCGTCTATGTCCCGGCCCTACAGGGGTGTATAGCTATGACAGAACTGCAAAGTCAAGCTGTGGTCTCAAGGGTCAAGTCGAAGCCCTTCAATCTACGGAAGCCAATGTGTGCACCGCAAAAATAGTCATTAACTGTACCACACTGCGTAATATGCCATAAACTTTAAATGGCAAGGCTAGAAGGAGGAAAAAACATTATTGATGTACTGAAAGGCATGAAAAAATAAATAATTCATGTAATGCGTCCACGGACACATGTGACCGCATATGGCAAATGCCAAATGCCAAAAATGGTTTTTAGTGCTATTTACCACTAGGATAGCATAAATGTTGTGTAGCTTGTTAATATATTTGGTAATGGTTTAATTGTAGTATGGCATGATGACTCCATGTCTATAAGGCGTTAGCACTGTAATTAGTTCCCTAAGGCTTGTAGCAAATTAACATCAGCAAAGCTTGTTGGGTGTGATACCGTGTTTTTCAGGTTTCTGGCGAAAATCAAAGCATTAACGTGATCAAACACGTGATCTGTGCTTCGAACTAGCAAGGCTTACATAACTTGCAGCATACTAGCAATACTTGAACATGTACAATGATCAGCAAAAGGTGCGAATATTCACTTTAAATGCCTTGCAAGTTCGAGATATTGAAGTACAGATCACGTGTTTGTGCTTTGATTTTCACAAGAAACCTGAAAAACACGGTACATTGTCAGTTCTAGTTAGTGTGTGGCGCTTGAATGACGTCACTAATTATTTGTGGTTTCTTTGGCATTTCACTTTAGTATACTATTACTTCACGTCAGTTTTCTACAGTATACTACTAGATAGGCTAGGTATTGTGGCTTAGAACAGTTCAGTAGTAGTGGTGTGAAACTTTGAAAATTAACTGTTTTCATGCACTGCACTGCACTGATCCGTAAAGTAAGCCTTTCTTAATGGCTTTCTATCCCTGCCCATGTGTCTGCTGGCTGTTTTTCACTAATCATCTTGGCAAAAATGCTATTAGTTTCCCAGCGATTTGACCTGTAGCAATGCTTTGAAGCCCTTCACAAACCACACTATAACTCTTGAACGATTAATACTAGCAGCTTCAAATCTCCCAACCTATTAGACTAGTCTATGGGCTGTAATGGGCCAGTAAGTAATGATGTGTGCTTATTGGCAAAGGTGAGTACCTAAAGTATAGCATGTGGTATTTTATCCATTTTCTGGTTGACCTATTTCCAGTTGACTATAACCTTAAGGTGGGGGTGTAGTAGTGGAAGCCAGACCAAGCCAAAGCATTCAACAGGAAGCCTTAGCAAAACCCACAAGAATTTATTTTATTGTGTCATGTGGTCATGAATAGATCAATCATGAATACGTAATAATGAAATGGCTGTTGCATGAAAGATTTGTAAAAAACAGTAGATTAATTCATAGATACAGTATACAGCTGTATCTATGATTAATTCTAGCAAGTTGTTTTGCTGTGGACTTTAAACCAGTAAACGATGAACAGCAAGAATCACTTGAGAGATCATACCAAAATTCAATGTGAAGATCATTGACAGTCACTAGCAGTTCAGTCAAAGTTTGAGAGTTCCGCTGAGTTAGAAAACACCTGTAAAAGGCTACTGAGGGGATTTCACTCTGTTCAATTGTCTTTCCTTCTTTGTGCAGCATCTGACAACTTTGAATTTACAGAGATTGTGAAGTAAAGTGTTTGCTTTGTGACTCACATCCACAATCAAGAATTGTTAAACGGACATCAAAGCATGTTGTTAAGGAATGGTTAGATGCTGCTGCCTCTGCCAGTGTTTCTGCCTCTCAGAGAATTTTGCTGGCAAGAAACTGTAAGGAGTGGTAATAGGATTTTTTAAAAATTCTTTATTTTGTAATACAGTAGGTAGTCTTTTTGTTTCTCTTGGTGTGTTTTACCTTGCCATGCCCATAGTGTGTTTTCTTCATGGCTCACTTTATGGGTGCATGTTTCCCGAGGTTTTACGTACCTATTTGTTTTATTGTACATTTTCTTCATCACAAATAATTTTAATGATGGTTTTCTCTCCATTACTCTGAAAAGATCGCATGTGAGGAAATGACTCTGACAGTGTCCTGAACAAAACAGGTCAAACCACTTCCTTTGGGTGCAATACATAGTGCACTGTACCTGATAGTAGTAGTCATATTTGTTTTTCAACTTGAGTGTGTTAGAGTCCTTGTCATGTTGTAGGCAAAATGTAGTTTTGTCAGCTGCTTCTCTGAGTGTTATATTCCATGCAGTACGTATATGGATTTTTAAATTCTACTACTCCATTTGGGTATGGCTCAGTTGAGTCATAAACTAGACCATCAGGGCTAGTAGCTGGCCAAGGATTGTCTGGACTTACTGCCAGTCCTGTCTGACAGGTACTAATATTTGGAGATACTTTTCTCTTTTTCTGCAGGTATTATGGATTGGTAGCTGTCTCCTGGTTTATGCCCCATTCAGTAGGATTGCCTTCAAATTTGCTGTATAGCAAATATGTAATTGCAGTTGTGACTATTGTTGTGGCCCTTCTTTTTGCTATTTTGCCACTGTTTGAAGAAGTTATTCTCTCTCATCTAGCCATAACTACCTGGAATTTGGAAGTACCCCCTGGCCACTTGTGTCATGAGCAATTTCTTGACTCCTTGCTTTTGTTACTGTCACCTCAGCGTGGTAACGCTTCTCCATGAGGTCATATAGGTTTTGAGGAGATATATCAGTTGTTACCTCTGTTGCATTTGGCCCCCCGTCATACCTAGAATAATCCATTCTAGTTCTCTTAGATTATCTGCTTGTCTATCCCATTTAGCTTGCTTTCGATGTTCTTTCACCTCCTTCTTAGCTTTACGTTTTCTGTCTGTCAGCCTGGCGAACCCTTATAGTGGCAACTGCTGCAAGAGTAGTACTAGGAGATGTGGATGTAATCTTCTCCCACATGGCAGGACCCCAAGCCGGACCTTCATTTATTCTCAAACCAGCACTAGCACATTTTCTCTTCCATACTCCTCCTCATTAATTTGTTTGCCCCCATCAAATTTGCTCCTGACATTCATGTTACCTTCTGCTAGGTTAGTGGTGACATTACCTGCTCACCAATTAATACACTTGTACATTACACTTACCTAGTAATTGCAGAGATTTGCTTGCTAGCCTGCCTGCAATAGCTTGTATATCACATGTCATCTAATGGTTGATGGGTTGGGGTGGATCCAAACTTAAAACTGTTTCTGTGCTGGTAGCATCCTCCCATGCTACCTGTTGCTCTTCTAGGAACTGCTGAATACAATCTTCTGTAATAGCTGAGTCAGCATCAGTGGTGGATGGGTCTTCAGTTACACAGCTGTCATCTATTTCAGTTTCACTGTCTAAAGAAGTCACACTGGATGTAGAGGTAAGACTGAGATTTATGGGAGTGGACAATGAACTGGTAGGAGAACTGGAAGATGTATTACAGAAAAGTTAGCCAGGGTAATTTGGCTGCAGTCAGTGAGATTTGATGTAGAATCATCTGGAGTAGTTACCATTGATTGATTGATTATTGATTTAACCTCACGGTAATCGGCACAGCTGTTCTTCCTTAATGGAGTGAACACACACACATACATACACATTACAAAAAACCAACAAAGGAATAAGTATACAATTACAACTACAAAACAAAACAAGACATGCACATAACAAGCTGATTACAAAGTAAAACTACTACTCATATAACAACAAATGATCATAAATAGTGGTTGGGAAGTTGGAATATGAAAAAGGTTGTTTGGCAATTAATTTCTCCAATGTGACACAGTATGTTGAAAATAGGGCTGAAACGATCATGGATTTTTAGTACTCTTTAATGTTAACAATAAGTACTCACGAATACTTGCTATTTAGTATAGCTAGTCACATATGCATGTTTACACTTTGCATTACTTTATTCACTTTAGCAACTGACCACAATGCAGTGAAGATCTACAATTATTACCCAAATAATTACACTTCGTTTTATTGCATAAACTTTTAAATGAATTATCAAGTTTAAAACATTTGTAAATGAGAAGTAAAAGCAGTACTTCTGTATACCAACAATGTCAGTTCACTCAAATGCATAATTTGTTGATACATGTATGACTTGGATCACTGGGAATTAAGATATAAGAATTTAAGTAACATCTTTCAAAGTCAAGCAGGTTAAAATCAACTTCCACTGAGGTTTTTATTTAAGAAAATAATCATTTTGGAATTTTCTGGAGTCAGACTGCTTCATTGCTTGTTTATAACAAGACCTGCTGTAGAAAATATTTCAGCCGGTAGAGATATTGGTGGTATCGTCTAGCAAAACTGCTACTTGAGGAAAACATCCACCATTAATTTTCCACCAATCTAGGCAACAATTTCTGGGCTCACCACACTTCAAAGGAGGCTCTGTTAAGTGTCTATTCACCTGCACTTCAGCATCATTTAGATTATCTGCATTGTTGTTGTCACTCTCCAGCAAGAATGCTAAGGCACTTGGAGGTTTTTCTGTATTCACAGGGGTATCATGTTCACCAACTCCTTCATCTTCACCATGCTCTGTTCAGTATCATCATTGTCTTCTGAATCTGCTTCTAGTTCTTTAACTTTCTGTTTAAGCCTATCCACAACAGCAGATTGTTGATCTTCACTCTAAACCTTCAGCTGAAGGTATCTTGGGTCAAGTGCAGAAGATAATGTGGCTACTTTGGTCACAATGTCTGATCCATTTGGATTAAATCGTCTTTTGATTTCCATTGTAATTATTTGTTTAAATCTCTGTACATTTGTTATGTCACCACTGGTAGTAATCAAATGCATTTTAAGGAGACCATTAACAACAGGGCAAACCAACGACATTGCCACTACCTTGGCCTCACAAAGTTTTGTTGTGGCCACCTGCAAAGCCTTCAAAATCTTCACCATTTGTCCCATCATCACCCACTGATCATCTTTTAGGTACAGGTGCTTAAAATCAGTGCTACTCACAGTTTCATCAAATAACACAGCATATACAGCCCACCTCTGCTTGCGGTAACATCTTGGATAAGGTGGTGTTCAGGTACATTAGTTTGTTTCTGCTTAAGAGCTGCCATGGCATTACTGCTGTGTTTAAATTGCCCTACCAAATTTTGTACAGCAGCTGCCAGCCAAGTAAGTACACTGTTTGGCAGACCACCAGTTGCTGCAATGTGTGGCCAAAACAACTGACATCATCCCACCCCACCTCTTCAACAGTCACTGTCATGAGTGCTGCATTGTCATGAACGATTGCTACAATGTGATCATCAAGTATGTTCCATTCTTATGCAACAGTTTGAAGCCTGCTTGCAATATTAACCCGAGTATGTCGTTTGGGAATTTCACGAGTCTGGAGCACTCAACTGACCATCCTCCAGTTATCATCGATATAATGTGCTGTAACTGTAAGGTAGGCTTCGGTTGCATTACTAGTCCACAAATCAGTCATCAGTGCTAGGTACTGCAATTCCAACTCCTTGCACAATTGCTCTTTGACATTGAGACACATTCGGCAAATCACAAAACTGATGTGTGTATGTGACAGTATAGAATAATTAGGTTCAACCTATCCTTAAAACCCTATATGCAAAGTCTTGCTACCTTATATAGACAGAAGGAGGCATGAGTTGCACTTGTCAAATAATTTTCCAGCCCTCGTGACTTACAACAAGTTCAAAGCCCAATGTACAGATGCAGTAATAAAAGTACTCAGAGATAACAATGTCCACATACCGATAGTTCCTGCTTGTTGTACGGACAGGCTACAACCTTTCGATGTGTCAGTCAAAATAAAGCTGCAAAGGAGTTTATGAGAAGTAGCCAGTATGCAAGTCAAGTAAACACACAACTTACTGCTGGAAATTCTAGTGACATGGTTGATCTGGCTTTGAGCATTGTCAAACCCTTGGATGCACAATGGTTACATGATTTGTATGATTGCATGCTGGCAAGGCCCAAAATAATCATGAATGGTTTTAGGCAGGCTGGATTGTTGGATACAGTGCATACACATAATGTTTGTATGCCGTAATAGGTACAGTACACTGTTTTTTCATTATTGTAATACAGTAGAACCTCGATTATCTGAATCTCGATTATCTGAACCCTTGATTATCCGAACAGTATAAGTGACTGCTCTATTAGAGTATTTCGTCATTAGTTGAACGTTCTATTAGAGTAAGTGTATGTTCTGTTAGAGAAGTTGAACAGAACTCTGTATAAATGAATGGGATTCATTTATTCAAACAAATTCACTTATCTGAACACTTTTATGATTTAACTGGCACACAAGTGTTCGGATAATGGAGGTCCTACTGTACCATTTTTCTCTTTTTTTCATGTGGTATATATAGTTATGCATATATCTTAAAATAAACACAAGTTTGAAACTGTTATGTACATTGTCAATGTATGCATTTTGAATAAGTGTATATCTCAGGCATTCAGACTGATCAAAATGTATGATTACAAAAAAGATCATGAAAATATGCAACAGGTATACGTGTGCTATATATATAAGGAGCTTGATAAAACAATTAGTCTGATAACATGTATACAGTTCATAATTAAGTATCGTGATTTTGTAAGAGTTTCTGAGCTAAATTAATGTGTTTGTTGTTAAGCTGACAGCCAAATGTAAGCAGTCAATCTGTTTCAGATAGTTGAACATGGCACATCTTCAACGACACAATTTTATCTGCATCTACCGCAACATTTGGCTTTGTGGTCTATTCGGCAGGCTCTTTGCGATCACCATTGCTCTTCCCTTGCACACTAGTGTAACCACTATCACACAAGTCAGAACTGTGCGTGGGCACAGAGTTGCCTCGTGGTGGTATGCAGTTCTCAAGACATGGATGGCTTCTTCACTGTTCATTCTTCAATGGTTTCATATGATTTCACCACTGTCCCATTTTCAATGGGTTTTTTGTACAAGAGAGGGCTTAACTACAATCTGACTAGGTGGATCCTTCGGTCTTTTTGGTCATTGACAGTACAGTTGGTCGTCCCTCCACTAGACAGAAATAAGTGACATAGAGTGGATATTATTTGCAGCACGTGGCCAACAATCCTGTCATGCTTTCTCATAGCCGCTACATACAAATCGTGATCATTACCTGGCTCTATCTCGCATCGAACACACTCAGCTATAACTGGCGCCCAAATTTCTTTGTAAATATGATGCCCTCTATTGACAGTATCAGTGCTAAACTCCATGCTCTTGGTTTGTTTACTCAGTAGCCGCATATAACTAAACGGCAGTGTTGACAGCTGTTTCACAACACTGTATAATTAATTTTGTGATAACTATAGCAGTAAAACTACGCACGTCCCTATGTTAATTGTCTAAGTAGCAGCCAGCTGGCTATTGTCTGAGTAGCGACCAGCTGGCTATTGTCTGAGTAGCAGCTAGCTAGCTGTTGTCTAAGTAGTGGCTAGCTGGCTGTTTTCAAAATTAAATTTTCGGAATGCAATTTCCAGAGGTTTCCAAAAATTTATGCTTCCAAAAATTTCCATCCATATGGTAAATTGACAGGAAGAAAGAAAACAGCTTTTTCATGTGTGCATAGCTCCATGGTGCCTTCTCCAAAGCACACCATTTTTGCATTACAGCTGCCCACCAGGTAAGGTAGGCCACACAACAAATTTGCAACATCATTTGTGAGATATGGGCATTAAAATTTGGGTTTTGATTTATTTTCGCACACTTTGTGCAAAAATTGCTATAAAACATAAATGTGTAATTCCATTGAATTATGCTTGCATTTGTAAAAAGTGAGTAAGGAAGTCTGTTAGTCAGTCGAAAAATTAAAATTTTATAGTAACTTTAATTTCAAATTACAGTGTAGGCACTTTTGGGCTTGGGTGTACCTAACCAGTACTGTCAAAGCACTGTGAAGGTATTGTGAGGCTGGTTTTTGGTCAATACTTTTTTCTTGGGAAGGTATAAATCTTTGTGATCCCTGTTGTACAGTATTATACTACCATACTGTATGATATAGCTAAAGTGTTTAATTAAATTACCCATGTTATATTAAGTGAAATCTTTCATATGTAGGATTGTAACACTTATCCTGATGTGGATTAGTTTAATCATGATCTGTCATCATGTCCATGCCATGGTCATCACCATCAACACTACCAGTGGTACGAACAGTACTGAATGTTGCATAGATGGAAAAAACTGTTCTTGTTCTTCACTATCCACTGCTTTACTCTATATGACCAATAACACTGTAATCAACATTACATCAGAATCAGTTACACTAGAAGATAACATCAAAATGGGATCAGGTGATCTAAACAACATCACAATAACTGGTAATGGTGCTACCATCACGTGTAACAATAGTGGGGGTGTGTACTGTGAGTCATGTGATAATGTGGTCATTGAGGGGATCACATGGGACAGATGTGGTGATCCTAATGGAACAAATATTGCAGGAGTGACATTTAATATCACTAGTAATATTTCACTACTTAACTGTGTTTTTCAGTATTCTCAGTTATGGGGTGTTTCCTTTTTGGAGGTGTCAGCATATGTAAATATAGAGAGGAATACATTTCTGTATAACAGTCGGACTGTTGCATGGAACAATCACTGTGGTGGACTAGATATCAAAACTGCAAATGGTATGCAACTGAATTTAACAGTTTCCAAAAGTTACTTTGTAACCAATGGGCATTTCTGCAATTATAATAATGAAGTTGGAGGGGGTTTAAATGTATTTTCATCATATAGCTCTTCTATTAGCATTTTTATTGCCGAAACACAATTTCTTTCCAACATTGGTGCTGCATTTTTCCAATCTACTTCAGTTTATTCACAAATTATCCACCTAGTAGATATTTCTGTGTTTAATAACACAGCAGCATCAAGTACAGATGTAGCTGGAATTTTATTTAGAGGGACTGCTGAACCCAACCATGTGGTAATATCCTCCTCAAGGTTTAGGGATAATGTTGGTTGTGCGTTGTGTTGGTATTCTAGTGGCATATTTATATCAATACTAGTCATTGATTCTCTGTTTGATAACAACACACCATTAAATGTTAACAAAACTGGAAAATGTACAATCGAATTATATCCTGTTATAATGACTTATGCTGGTGGATCTAATACAATTACATTTGTAGATGTGCAAATTTCCAACTGCATTTCACCAAATTCCCCTTTTGGTATAGGTGGAAGTGTATGCATAGAACCAAATTCACCTGGAATTGTTAATCTGACTAGAGTCATTTTGCAAGCAAATACATATGAAGGAAATAATGGTGGCACTGTTTATGTCTATACCAATAGTATTCTACGCTTAATTTTAAACCACTGTTACATTAATAGCAGTAGCGCTCAAAGCCGTGGTGTAGCTTTGTACATTGGTAGTTATCAGTCATCGAGTTTAAGTGATATACATGTGTTAATATTTAATAGTACATTTGCTTACTCTGCAAGTACTGACAGTGTTGTGTATGCAGAATCAAGTTCCATTAATGTGTCTTCATCAAACTTCACTGACAATATTGGTTGTTCCATGCATTTATCAAGTTGCTATCTTGTATTGTGTGAAACTGTTGTGTTTAAAAATAACAAAGCTGATAATGGAGCAGCGTTATACCTTGAGGAATCTACCATACACATTGATGATGGGTCAAATGTTCAATTCATTAACAATTCTGCTGCAGAATATGGGGGGGCGATTTTCATTGGATTGGAGCGCTTATGTTCTAATAGTGGTTTTCTGTATAATCACAACTCCTTTGTTGCTTTTACAAATAACATAGCTGTGATATCTGGTAATGCAATATATTTCAATGTTCCAGCAACATGTGAGATTGAGACAAATGTTAGTGATCCTAGTTCTCTCCTATATTTACCATGTCAATTCAACTACTCACAATCTATCCACAGCACAAAGTATCACAATTGCAGCATGCTAAACGACACTGGTTTTCCAATAGTCACTTCACCACATGAACTGAGATTGTATTTCAATGATATGTCATCTAACTCTGACCACAATATTTACTTTATAAAAAGCAACATTCTTGGTCATGAGGTGAAGTTTAATGGTGCTACTTTTGATTACTTTGGAAAGCCTGCTGGTTCAACACAGTTTAATGTAGACTGTGCTAATTGTTTTCACATCTCTATAGTTGAAAAGCATGTGTTAGTTGACAATATTACTTCTCTTCACCTTACGTTTGTTGGAGCTAGGATCCCAAACAAAGGACTCAATGTTACCGTGGATATATCATCTACTCTTCTCTCATTTAAAATAATCACCACCACAATAATAGTGGAATTAATACCTTGTATTGATTATCCTGGAAATGTTTATAGTGAGAAGAACAATATGTGTATTTGTTACTATCATAATATTGACTGTACTGGTGATAACAATGCCATAAGAAGAAGTTACTGGTTTGGTAGCATAATTGTTAGAGGAGACTCTAATCCATTTGCTACTACATCATTGTGTCCTAACCATTATTGTAAATTTGTTGGTCGTAAGGAGACTACGCAAGGATATTTTGAATTACCCAAGACAGTCAATGGTCAGTGTAATGATCACAGGTTAGGAAGGGCTTGTGGAGAATGTGGTCCAGGATACACTCTAGCATATGACTCTACTGACTGTATCAGTGTAGACCATTGTAGTACTGGAATGACAGTGTTAGTGGTAGTGTTGACCTGTTTGTATTGGATTGTAGTGGTAGTTGGTGTGTTTAGTTTAATGTACTTCAATTTTCAGATATCATCAGGATATGTGTATGGGATAATCTATTACTACAGTATGGTGGGTATCTTGTTGGATAACAATCCATACATTTCATATAGTGCATCTCAATTTGTCTCTATCCTATCAAGTTTTGCACAACTATCTCCTCAATTTCTTGGAAAACTTTGTTTTGTGACAGGACTAAGTGGAATAGACCAGTTATTTATCCACTACTCTCATGCTGTTGCTGTTTCAATACTGACATTGGTAATTGTACTGGCAGCTAGATGTTCAATGAGAATAACAGTACTTGTCAGTCGATGTATCATTCGTGTTATCTGTCTTCTCCTATTACTATCTTACACATCATTAACATCCACTTCACTACAGTTACTGAGACCACTCAAGTTTACTGATGTTAATGAGGTATACACATATGCATCTCCACACATTGGATATTTTCATGGTCATCATGCCATATATGGTATTGTGGCTGTGATCTGTGAACTGGTCGTAGGGATTGGTTTACCATTGTTGTTATTGCTGGAACCATTGTTAAGTAGGAAAATTAACTTCATCAAGATCAAACCATTACTGGATCAGTTTCGAGGATGCTACAAGGACAAGTATCGCTGGTTTGCTGCTTATTATCTGATATGTCGTCAAGTGATCATGTTAATTGTATTTATAGGTAACAGTAACTATTACAATATGTTGTTTTACTTACAGACAGCTTTAGTTGCTATTGCAATGATCCACATGTGGGCTCAACCATATCGAAATGAGTCACTGAATGCATTGGATGGACTGATATTACTGGTGATGGTACTGGTTGTCAATATTAACACCTTTCCTTTTTTACACAATGTGACCACAGAAATATCACTGACTTTATTCATTCTTCCACTGCTGCTGTTTTGCTCTGTCATTATCAGAAAAACGATGCATTCGTACATTGCAAAAAAGAAAAGTCGTCATCACTACATTCCCATTGGTAATGATAACAGAGTGGCTGATGAAAATGCTGTTAACCAGTAAGGGTCACCATAGCATGTATGTATGATTGTATTTATATTGTAGTAAGATAGCTTATGATGTGCTTATTTTTATGACTGATCTTGTGTCTGAATTATGAAGTTATATATAGATTTGATTGTCACATTACTGATAATAGTGTTGGTGCATATTGAATACTTGGTAGATACTGTACTTGATGCAAAAGTTATGCTGAAAATGTGCGAATGTAAACGAAAAAGCAGCATACCTGTGAGTACATAATGTACTGTAACTACTTAAATTGTGCTGCAGGCAGGGCTGGGACAATTGTTCAAGTAATTTACCTGTTCATTTGATTCTAAACTACTGACACTCATTTTTCTTGTATTTGAAGATTAAAACTGATAAACCTAATATACCATGAAGTGTATAATTCTTATCATTTACATTGGTTTGTTAGTTACATAGGCTGCTATTTTTTGCCATGCAATAAAGTACTTGGTGTGGGCATGGACTATGATTCCATCGTACCACAGTATATGAAGCTAATACACTTCTGGAATAAACCAAAAACCATGCAAGCCATTTGTGATTTGTCGCAGCACAATGAATTGAAGTTGACATGCTTGGTGTAGATGAACTAATCTTGTAGGATAAGTGAAAAATGATGATGTCGTATTCATTAGATAATTCATTAACCGTGCAGCTAGGCAGGTTTAAGATCCACTCCCAGGCAGACCTGATGTGTTGGCAGACAGAAATCAATCCCTCCCTCCCATCCAACTACACATATTAGTATAGCAGCGTAGCCCCCAAAATTAGCAATATTGTGCACTTTTTCATAAAGCCATGAAACTTCCCACATAAATAGTAATCCTCATGACATGTAATTTTAGATATAGTGCCATTGCTGAGTTGACTTTTGGTGACCGTTACAGCCATTTTGTACAGAAAATTTATCATTTTTGTCTTTAACTCCCTGAGGCAGTAATTAACTTGTTAAAACATGGTACCAAACAAAATTTCTTGCCGATAGAAACAACTTGGTTTTTATTTGAAGTCAATAGGTGATTTCATTACAAAGTTATGATCATTTTCTACTAGCTGCAAAATTTGATAAATTTACCTGACCTTGAGGTGTAAATTACCTGCGGGCAGATAATTATGCATAAATTTATCAAATTTCTTAGCTAATAAAAACACTCATAACTTAAGAATGAAATCACCTATTGACTTCAAATAAAAACCAAGTTGTTTCTATTAGCAAGATCTTTTGTTTGGTGTCACATTTTAACAAGTTAATTACTGCCTCAGGGAGTTAAAGACAAAAATGATCAATTTTCTGTACATAAATGGCAGTAAAGGTCACCAAAGGTCAAATCAGCAATGGCACTATATCTAAAAATACATGTACTGAGGAGAACTATTTATGTGGAAAGTTTCATGGCTTTATGAAAAAGTGCACAATTTTTTGGTTGTGCCGCTATACTATATGTGCCAGTTTATATGTATCACTGTATGCACTTTGTGTGGTTTTCTACATAATAGTTATACCATGGCTGCAAGGGATTTTGCTGATATATATATACCCAAAAGCTCAAGTGTGTATATTTGCATAATCTGACACAGTTGTGGTATAAGTAATATATGTGACCCAGTCTGAGAAAACTGGTCTTATCGCCCATGTCAGCAGATTCAATTTTTCACCTAGGACACACAGCTACATGAATAAACTATCTAATTCCACATTTAAAATCAGCTAGACTTTAGTGGTCTGGTTTTGCTGGCTGCTTTTCCTAAGCCCAGTGGCGATCCGTGTGTGTGGTGTGGGGCCTTAATCTCTGGTCAGCCTGGGAATGACTGTATGTGGCTGTACAGCTCTGTGGTGTTGAATAAGTACCTCTGCTGTAAATTTCCTTTCATTTTAGCCACTTTTGAGACATCAATGGCTCAAAACGTGGCCTAATTCATCCTTTGGCCTTCCTTTTCAATTTCTGAACACCATCTTGCCCGCCTTCCAGGGCCCCCCGCCTCCCACCCAATTTGCAGCTCACCTGATACAGTCAACCTCGGTTTAAAAACTATCTAAAATGGCAGGAAACTTAGTTGTTGGCTTCTTGCACAGTGGATGCTCTTGGAGGTAAGGAATTAGTGTAAAACGTGTGAAAATTTGGTACGCATATCTTCAACCATTGGCGAGCTGCAACACACTAAATACTTAAAACCGGCATTTCTCGATACTTTTAAATAGGCGATAAGCCCAGTTTTGTCAGACTGGGTCACATATATATATATATATATATACCATTCTAGTCATACTTACCTGATAGATGAAAGAACTACAATGCACTCACCCTGTTTCTTTTATGCATCAGTATCTCCTGATTGATAGTGGTTTTAATAGTGTGGGCTATTAGCTTTCAGAACATTATTCATACATCATTATGCTTTGTGCATGTCAAAAAATTTGTGATTGTGGGATCTAGATTTTAAAACCAGGCATGTGCCCTAAGGCCGACTGTGGACGTGTGCCTGGTTCACTGAAATTGTTTCCAAAAAAAACATGTGTGTGTTTGTATGTATGTATATTTGTTTGTCTTTCCACACCCACATGAGCAAATGGCTTATGTTAAAAGCAACCTGTATGTGAGAAAATAATGAAGGCTCCTGCCCGCAGTTCCTGGTAGGTAAGCTTTCACGTTGAGGCAGTTTACAGCTTGAAAAATCAATGAAGTAAGTTCCTGAAGACATTATGAATGGCTTTCACAACCGGGCTATATGGGAATAAAACAACCGAAAAATGGCATATCTGGCTTTGTAGGCTTCCAGAAATAATGAATTTCTTCGAGGAGAAAGTGGGCACCATACTGATGTGAAAGAAAATGAAGGGCAGCCCCAAGGCTTTCTCTAAACAATTCACATGAGAAAACACGATAGACACACTATAGATAGTTGAGAAGATAGTTATCTGTTCGTAATTTGTGGCTTGTTCGAGTTACACTTCCTTAGCAATGCATAATAATGTAATTATCAAATTACAAAATACGCTATATCACAGTATTTATGAATTTAATTATCTAGCTGAATTAATAATAGCGTAGTGTTAATTATAAACACAAGGTTGATTAATTGGTGGTCTATTTAAGTAGAATGGGATAGTGTAAACTGGGAATCTGATTTTTAGAAGTAGTGTAACCTCAACTTGTTGGTTTACCTACAAGTTGATGTTACCAAGCCTTGGCTATTGGTATGGCCTTGGCTATTGGTACGACCTTGGCTATTGGTACAGTAAATGAATTAATACATTGAGTTAAGTGTTAGGACTATAAGTTACTCACCTATTTAAACCTAGTTATTCTCTTTGTGTTGTTCCGTGGTATGCTCAATGGCTGACACATGGTGGGTAGAAATACGCATCCATGCATTGTCCAAACAATTATTTTACTGATCATTCATCATTTAGTAACTACCAACTAGTCGAAACTTAGCAACTACGCTGAGCCTAGCCTAACTTGTAAAACCTAAACCTGTAATTTAATGCTTTATGTCATTCAATATAACGAGTCAAAGCATATCATATCTTTGAACTGGTTGAGCATCAAAAGCCATGAGCAAACCACATTCCCATTTTCCAAGCAATATGCAAGTTAAACTCCAATGGAACAGTCACCATATGTAACACCATTACGAGTCCTCCACTTGCATCTGCAGCACTAACCTATGGGCACAGCCTGCTAGGAATTTTTTTGCAATGTTAAATCACTTGTTCTTTTGTATGTCATTATAATTATGACAATTTACTTTTAGGCTTATAGCTGAACTCATGCTCTACATGCAGCTCTTAGTTAATGTAGACCATTTAGTATAATTTATATTTTAAATTTACATATTTGTGCATAAAATACACTATATCACCTGAAACATGTAAAATACCTATAGCTTCTGGGGGGGGGGGGGGCTGTGTCCCCCAGACCCCCTGCTTTATATAGCTACCTACTACCCTGGTCATGGTGCACCCCCTTGTCAAACCCTGGCTGAATCCAGTTATACATTGTGCCATATTTTTACTCAATGTTTGTCTACCCTGTTTTGTGCGAAAGAATATTACACCCTGCTCAATGATTTCCTTTCTCAAAGTAGTTTGTGTAGATGTTTGCATAAGTGTTTTGTTTAGTGTCATTACATACACTTTGATTCATGGCTCTGTGGAAAATGTTACGTATGTGGTTATAATTAAGGAGTAGGCAATATAGAGCTAGGTGTGGTGGAAAGGTGTATGGCTATTATCATGTACCACGGTAGTGGTACATAATAGGGATCAGGCAGAAATTTTTCAAAACACTCTAATAGAACGCACGCCAAAAGCAGCCTTCCGGGCTTTAGATTTTATTTCTAAAACATTCTAGACCTTTCTTTTGTGTTTACAACACTAGCCAACAAGTATTAAAAGTAAGGGAAATGGTTTTAGGTGTTTTTTAAAATTTTGAAAATGGTTAGATTCTCCATCTTCTTCTTTCTTGTTTCGCGCGCCTACAGCTCGTAGGAAGTAGATATCAGCCCTAAAAACGTATGGCGTATTTAAAAAACATTCGTACCCAGGTCTGTGTGGTATTAAAATCTTCCCTCTCTAATGCGATTGCGAGATATAGAGCAAGAATCACTCTTCGAGACGCCATTCGATCGAGAAGCCATACAGATGATAATATAGAATTGTTTAAAATTCCATTGCTTTAGCTCACAGGACTAAAATGCATCAAGTTGTATCACACTAAACATTAAACATAACTATTGTTCACTGAAACTCGGGTTTTAGACTTCCTTCACAATGGCGGATCCAGGATGGGGCATTTGGGGCAAATGCCCCCCCCCCCCCCCCCTCCCTCCTCCTTGTGGAGTAGCCATATATAGCTAGCTACTTCTTTTGATTAAAATATTTACTTCATGTCAGGCCATAATCAACTTATAAATCATGAAAATATACACAATTCACTAGCATTTATTATTACAAATTCACCCAAAACCAAACGAATCAGTAAAACTAGCTGTGAAATTGTCAGCCAGCACCTTCGTGTGTACTAAGCGCCTCTAAAAATAATTATCGTGTTGTTGCTTTTAAAGATTTTTAAGACTTCACAACCATCTGCAAAGGCCAAAATGGCAAAAATCAACTGTGAGACACTACTAAGAGGTGATTATTAAACATTTTGCTGCTTCAAAAATGCAGCAAACTAACAAGAAGATCTGGCTCTCCCCAACAGTCTGTTTGTGCCCCTCCCCTTGCCAACTCCTGGATCCGCCCCTGCTTCATTACGAGACAGTGAAGGGGGTGTGGCCCGCACTGGTAAATTTCGAATTGAAAAGGGGTGTGTCCCTTCCGTACGCGATTGAAAAATAAAAAGCGGGATACTCCGTATACTCAGCACTTTAATTGGAGTCGACCACGTTTTGTCAAGCGTGTGTTTTACTCGTGTTGAGATTTCGCACCGCTTCGTTGCAGTAAACGGTCACACTAGTGGATTTATCTACTCGTCAAAGGAAAGTGGTATTGTTTACTGTATTGTTAACTGTATTGTTAACTAATTGTTTATTAAACTTATTTATGTAATTGTTTATTGCCAGTTGATATTACAATGGGTTTCTTTATTAAACAATCATGTACTGTTGAACGTATATTTAAGAAGTAGTCCATGTGCATGGACATGAAAAAAATCATGAAACTAGTGGGGCAAAAAAATTATTAATTTTCAACAAGTAGAATAGGGATCAAAGATTTGATTTTGAAAAAAAACTGCGTAAACAAGAAGTAATAGGGATGATAATCCACAAAATTCTATGCATCATCAGTTCAAAGCAAGTTATTTGAATAGTGTACACTCAATTTGCGATTCCTATTTCAACTTGTGGTTAAATTTTGTTAAAATGTTGAAATAGGAATCGCAAATTGAGTGTACACTATTCAAATAACTTGCTTTGAACTGATGATGCATAGAATTTTGTGGATTATCATCCCTATTACTTCTTGTTTACGCAGTTTTTTTTCAAAATCAAATCTTTGATCCCTATTCTACTTATTGAAAATTAATAATTTTTTTGCCCCACTAGTCAAGTATTACTTGCTATTATAGACAGTATTAAACACAGTATTACTTGCTATTATATAGTAATACTGTGTTTCTGTATGTGATATGCGTATTATGTGAAATCCATGGTAAGTGGTGACCACACTCCTGGGGGTGTGCACGCTAAGTGCACACCATCTAGTGTGTCGCCACACCAATTAGCAAGTTAATGTTTTTTCTGTGACCAGAAATTCCGAGACTATCAATTAAGAAATATTCATGTTATTTGATATATTTCTTTTACAAGCTTCTATTCAGAATTTTAATGGTAAATAATGTTTGTTAGTTTCCAGTCAAAATATTTCATTGCCAAGATCATTTGTCCAAGCAGGGGCGGATCCAGGGGGGGGGGGGGTTCCAAGGGTTCCATGGAACCCCCCTTTTGAAAGAGCCTCTCTTACTCGAGATACTCTAATAGAGCAGTCAAATCGATATACTCTAATAGAGCAGTCACAGTAGTCTTTTGAGGAGCAGTGTAGCAAGTTATGTATCTGGATATACATAAGGAAATATAGTTGGTTAGGGTATCTATGGTGAGGGGTAGCTGTTGTCAGTAGGTGATGACCTTTTTTTTTTTTTTTTTTTTGGTCTTCAACTTACAGCTAGGCTGAAGAGGCAATTCCAAAAATGGAACCCCCCTTTTAATAGTCTGGATCCACCCCTGCCAAGCCTTGGTAGCAGGAATGCTATTAACAGTGTTGGGCAAGTTACTTTGTAAAAGTAACTAGTTACATATTACTTGCAACTGAACTATTTAGTTACAGTTACATATTACCCATAATAATATTTTCTATTTGTGCTTCTGTTCACCATCATAGCTCTAGAAATGGAAAGCAACTTACATACAGCATGAATAAAGCAGACTGGTTGGGCCTAAATCAATTTATTGCATTCAATAACGCTGATGCCATTTTCTATTCTGATAACATTGAGGTTGCTTGGGCAAGGTTGAAGGACCTATTACATGAATCTATGGACAAGTACATCCCAAAGAAACAACAACGTCCGCCCAATAGGCCCCAGTGGTTTACTTCGGAAATACAACACTATCTGAACAAATTACACACAATACGTAAAAAGGTTAAACGTAATCCAACAGAACACAATAAATCTACTCTGAAATCAGCTGAGGAAAACCTACAACAGCTCATAACATCTTCAAGGCAAGCCTATGAATCCTCTCTAGTGGAACAATATTCCTCATCAAACTCCAACAGAATTTATAAATTTATCTCAAGCCTTAAAAACAGTCGGTCTATTCCAGCAGCCATGTCGCTTGACTCTGATTCTTGTAATGATGATCTTGGTATAGCCAATGGTTTTAATAAATACTTTCACTCAGTTTTTACCAAAAGTTTTATGGACCAACCACAGACTGCAGACAACCCTTCTGACATACCTGCTATGTCCTCAATTGATATCCAACCTGAGGAAGTTTTTGAATGTCTGTCTTCCTTGGATGCTAGTAAAGCAGCTGGGATTGATCCCATGAGCCCTGAGGTACTGAAACAATGTGCTGGTCCAATTACTCCTATTGTCCATCATTTAATTAACTTGTCCATCACTTCATGCTCTCTTCCTAGAGAGTGGCAGACTCATCTTATAGTTCCCATACACAAGTCAGGTCCGAAGACAGACATCAAAAATTATCGTCCAATTTCACTGCTTTGTATTCTTTACAACAAGATAGTTGACAAAGTAATCAAGCTTGTTTCACCATTACAATTTGGTTTTGTTAGAGGCAGGTCATCATTACAACAACTACTCCTCTTTATCAACTCTGTAATTGAAGCCCATGAATTATCCACTCCCATTGATGTAATATATCTTGATATAAGAAAAGCATTCGACTCTGTTCCCCACAACGACTTATTGACCAGGTTATGGTCCCTGGGAATTCGTGGTGACCTGTGGAATTGGTTTCAGGCTTATCTTCTCAACAGACAGCAACGAGTACGTATTAACAATTCTATTTCAGAGGTGCTACCTGTGTTATCAGGAGTACCACAAGGCAGCATCCTTGGTCCTCTTTTGTTCATTCTTTACATCAATGATTTTCCTTCGCTAAAGAATTACTACCCTTTTTATTTGCTGATGACACCAAGTGTATACATACAGCTAAGACTGCTGAAGACTTCAACATTATACAAGAGGACCTTAACATAGCCAGCAACTGGTCCGTGTTGCATAATTTATCATTTAATTGCTCCAAATGTGCTGTTTTACACTTTTGGTGCAACAATAATAGTACAGCTCAGTACTTCCTCAACAATAACAATATTGAATCGACAGAACTGATTAAAGACCTTGGGATCATGATATCTACTGACCTCTCCTGGTCTGCTCATTGTAATATGGTTGTGTCCAGAGCCTACAAACAGCTAGGCTTAATCCGTCGTAGTTTTACAACCAACTGTACCTCGACAAAGAAACAATTATACATCTCCTTGGTGCGTTCTCAACTTATGTACTGCTCCCAAATCTGGCGACCCAATCTTGTTCAAGATATCCAGCTTTTGGAAAGGGTTTAGCGGAGAGCCACAAAGTACATTCTTAATGATTACACTTCATCCTATAAAACTAGACCATTAAAGTTGTCGATGCTTCCCCTCATGTTTACTTATGAACTAAATGACTTGTTATTTTTTATTAAATCCATCAAGAATCCATCTTTACACTTTGACATCTCCAAGTGGGTCCATTTTAACAGCAACAGTTCTACAAGATCATCAACCCATTCCAAGCTAGTTCATAATTATACGAAATATAACACCTCCCGCCACTTTTATTTTAACCGTTTACCACGTTTATGGAATGTACTGCCATCTTTAAATCTAGATCTATCTATAGCAACACTAAAGAGACAGTTAAACAACATCTTCTGGACCATGTTCACTTCAAACTTTGATGACAATAATTACTGTACTTATCATGTTGTATGTCCTTGTCACAGGTGTAGTTCCACCCCAATTACCCCTTTGTTAATTAATTAGTTTACTTGTAATTTTTAGTTGCTCCCTTGTAATCTTAACTTATAATTGGGTGCTGATAGCTCTTATCAGCACACCAGCTGCTGTATTTTATAGTCTAGTTTAGTTTTATACCAACCCCCTAGTTTGTATCCATGTCTTTCAGCAGCAAAATCGCAATAATAATAATAATAATAAAATAAAGTAACTGTAATAATATTACATATTATATTACTTTGTGTCCACAGCCTTAAGCTGTCACGTGTGAAACTATCACCTTATCACGTGACATGATTGCGTTGTTGGACAATATGCAAATCTTGGTTATAAGTAAGAACTGGTGAATAAGCTTCAGTCAGTAGGCCTCGTTACTTCGTTGTGGCTAGGCGTTACTCAGAGGATAACTAACGAGATTAGTAACTTCGTTACATGTAGTAATAATATTACATAATATTAGACTCGTTACAGTAACTATATTACTTAGGTAACACGTTACATTTGTAAGTAAAGTAACTTGCGTTATATTACCTGTTTTTATAGCGTATTTCGTTATATTACTTTGTCACCACAAAAGTAATAATATTACGTAACGCGTTACTCCCAACACTGGCTATTAATTTGTTTGCCCAAATATGAAACCCTTCAAATAGTACCGCACTCAATGGTGCACTATACAGTATCTTAAACTTTCCTACTAGTTTTATCAACTAATATCTGAAATTCTAATTAATTGATGCGTGTATAAATCTGTTGTGACACTGCCATACTTAAAACGTTGTGGAGAAGGTACAAGAACAATTGTAGCAAGTATTTAGAAAAGTAAAATGTGGTACTATTCAAGGATGTGGTACAATTATAATCATTCTGACAAACAAGGTGAAATCCTTCAAATAGCACTGACCCTAAGTACCGTTCAAGGGTGCGGTACAATTTGTCAATACAATGCACACTACTGAAATTGTGTAGTAGTAAAATTATCTGCAGTATGGTTACATGAATGTGTCTGTACGTATCTGTTCATGGTCACAAACTTAAAATCATTATATATATATATATATATATAACAAGATATTTCACCAGGACATCTTTTCAAAAATTTGACTGTTTGTATGTCAGTTTAATCTTTAATATGTACCATGCACTGGATAATTTGAGCCATTGTATAGTTAATAACACATGCATTCCATCACACATTATACGTGATTATATCGTATGTATGTAATATAGGAATGTGGATCCCATCAATGAGTTAGAAGGATTTGAACGTCGAAATTACAATGCATTTCAAGAACCCCTGCTTGAACTGGCATCTAACTGACATTCAACTTTTTGTACATACATACATGCGTGCACTATTTAATATTGTAGCATCAAAATGCACTTGATATTATGTCAATATTATATGGTATATATGAGTAAGTAACTTTTGTCAGTATCTGATTGCTATAAGGACTTAATCATTAACTTCATCCAGTACTCAAAATGGGAACGCAGGTGCACCTGGGAATTTTTTGATAGTTCACATGACTCAAGAATTCAACTTGTATGTCTGAAATTTGACGAAACCAGCTAGGCTTCCACACTTTGACATCAATCAACTACAACTTGATCTTTCAGCATACCATTGACCCAAAAGTTTTACATAATGTTATAGTATCATAAAGTGCAATAGTACTGTATATGAATGTTTGGGCTTTTCAGGTCTAAAATATCACCCTAACCTTCATGGTGCCTTGGCAGTATTGGTTGGGTATCACCAAGCCCAAAAGTTGCCTTCAGTGCAACCTGAAAGACTTCCAATAGGTTGCTAAACATTAAAATCAGAATTTTCTACTGACTGACTATGCCTTTGGACAAGCGTAACTTGACAATGTCTAAGGCCATGGGCTTGGCATTTTCACCGTTCGACGTTGCTTCAGCCCAACAGGTACCTATTGACATATCACAGTACATACAATGCATGCTTCATGGACTTACCTGTGTCTTTGCTGAAAGTGCAAGGTGTCAATTTGCAGTAGCACCACATTATCACTTCCCTAGATTTGTAACAGAAATTGTCTGAGTTTTCTGTTGTGACTGGATTGATTGCAGTGGACCTTCTCATAGTGTTCCGCTGTGTAACAGGCTAAACATATATAGCCAAAAAATAAAGTGTGATGGCCACTCTACGATCAGTAATTGATAGTTGGAGCATGTGTTCAGATGAAAAACAGTAAGCCTGGTGCCATTCTTCCTTCTAATGCAGTATGTGTGGGTTCACCATTCATAGTAAGTGAACAAACAAATAAAGGCAAAAATAGGAATTTTAAGTTTGACTAGATATACTTGAAATGCCTGATTTTCCTTGCATGTATATTATGAGCAAATTTTGAAACTGGTAATCGTACCACATCCCTCCATTGACTTTAAAATCAAAAAATTGGAGCTATAGATAGCTATTGGTTAAAGTTAATAACTGCTGAACACTAACTGCACTACTGCTATTAATTTTTGCTTGCAATTCATAATCATAGGTGTAGCAAGCCCCCTCTGTGTTAACAGATTCAAGATACTTGAACAGAACAGTTGGGTACTCCAATAGAATGGTCAGTGGGTAAAATTCCCTTCTAATTGTCTCAGGTAGCTAAAATCACCTGTGGGAGGCTCCCTAGAAAGAAACTGTATTATATAGATATCTCCATCTAGCTATCCCTCTTGATTAAAAGAAATCTTGCTATGCCTATATATGGTTTGCATTATGTGCACACAGTAAAGAAGTGCATTGAAATAACTTGACAAATCAAAACCTTTGTGACAACAATGCACGAACTATATAATTGGCTCAGTTGGTGCAGTCATGTATACACCATCAGGAATTAATGTATAAACCTAGAAAGACATAACATCATATTATTTGCTTACTTTCACACAGAGAAGGTATCATGCCAATGGAAGGAATGTATATTACAGTCTGCTGCAACTGGCTTATAGCTATATATGTATATTAGAATTATAGTTCATATGCAAACAAATGCAGTTAATATTGATCTGTTAGCAGCTATGTACTGTAGCCTTTTGATACTACCACCTCAGTATAATCAACACATCAAGTATGTAGACCTTAAAGATCTTCTACTGTGTTGCTTTTGAAGCCACAATCACTTTAATTTGTGGTCCTAATTATAAGTGGCTGAGGCTTAGGCTTAGCAAAAAGTATAGATGTAGATTGTTGCAAAGTTAACTGGCTACATATAGCTAGTTTCTGTGGGGTTAGCTGACTGCAGTATAATACCTGTATATGATCATCTGTCAACCTCTTGTGTAGAATTTGCATTGTAGTATGTTGTGGTCATATGTTGCATAATGTCTATATAAAGGGTGGAAGAGTGGTTTGTGTAGGAAAGCATGCAGTAATGTTTTGTAGGATGTTTGCCTAGTATGTTAATGATTTTTAATATTTCTTCAGTGTTGCACATATTATACAATACTAAAAATTCTGTGTGTGTACATGTATGCGTATAGGTTTGCATCAAATATATATGCCAGCATAATGGAAAGCATAAGGCTGGAGTGCTATGCCAGCATAATGGCATATTAGGTGGATATTTTAAACTGTGGAGCTTAATTTCATGAAAATAGATTGATACTCCCTAATAGAGCAGTCAGTGGAAACTGCAATCGAGTACTCAAATACAGATTGATGTTCTCTAATAGAACAGTCACTTTAAAGTGAAATACTCTAATAGAGCATTCACTGACTAAAATGTTTCAAGATAATTGTAACCGTGAAATGTTCCAAGATAATTGTAACAAATGTTCCAAGATAATTGTAATAAATGTTGCCAACTTAGGAGCATAATACAAGCATAATAGGAACACTGAAAGAACATAACGGGTGAAAATTTTGGGAAATTCCAAGGGCGGATTTAGGGGTGTGCTTGGGGGGTTGAAGCACCCCCCTCCAAAATTTTACAATGAGCAAGCTAGGAAGCTTCTAAAAGCTGTAGTACAGGTGCAGTTGCATTTTATGCACATGTATGGGAAATGAAAAGATGAAAAGAGCAAGGGGAATAGCTAATCTTATCCAAGAATTAAGAGGGGTTCAAAATTATACTTTTGGAGTAAGTCTTACCTTAGAAGCTGCTAAAATCGAAATACTCTAATAGAACAGTCAACTACTCTAATAGAACATCCATCACTAAAACTATAATTTTCAAGAAGTTACCAGAGTGTATAAGCTGAAATTAAACCTATTCTTCTAGACCTGTGCACTGCTACCCTTACCACTGTACCAAACATCCTACCATATACCAATCACTTTAGAAAGATTTATACCTTTAATGTACTAAATTGTATAAAACATCATTCATTGAAAATCTATTCTGAAAACAACTTTTTCTGTCAAATAGTTTAAGTTTTTTTAGGCTCTGCTATAAACTTGATTCTTGGGTCATGCAGTGAAATGTTTCTATTGCAAATAAAACAATCTAGTCATATATAATATTTCATATAGCATTTATAAAGTTCACAAGGCTGCAACATCTGAGAGCTGTTTTTATTTTTTCCCTCACTTGATCAAATCCCATGCTACATACATTTATCTAAATATAGCAGCTTCTGGAGTTTGCACTATCAAACCCCTTGAAGCTCAACTTTAAGCTTAGATCCAATCCTGTGTTTTAGATATTCTTCTTGACCTTACATTCAAAATACACTTTTTATTCTCTTTGACAAGCCACTATTATAAGCATAAAAGGCTCAAGGAGAATGTCACCATATGGAGCTTCAAAATCTTCAACTAACACAGAAGTATAGTCACCATATGGAGCTTCAAAATCTTCAACTAACACAGAAGTATAAGCTCCATATGGTGACATTCTCCTTGAGCCTTTTATGCTTATGAAATTTCCTACTATATGTTTTTGAGCACTGCTCCAAAATTATGCTCCAGTTGTGCCCCAAACATGCTCTTGTAAAATTGCATGTTGACTGTTCTATTAAGTTATCTAATGTCCAATGTTCTATTAGGATATTCAGCATGCGCTGACTGTACTATTCAGAGTATCTCTATCTTTCAGTAGCCACTCTTCCTTTCACAAGTAGCTAGCTGGTTCTTTTTTTGTTTTGTTTTATTCTTATTTTTTAATGTTATTTAACCAGGGAGACAGCATCAGCAAAAGCTGTTTTTCAGCTGTGCCCTGAACAAGCATACAAAACAATACTGTTTTCCTGTATTATCACTCTACATCATGCAAAATATGCAGTTTTGGCTTCTCTGATAACCAATGCACAAAAATTGTGCCTAGATCCAACAACGTTTTGAAGTAGAGGACCACCACTACAATAGTCGATCCCAACACGATGGAAAAGGCTAGCAGGATGATGAAATCCAACATGGTTTGTCCCTCGACTTCCCGTTTAGCTTAACCGACAATTAAACTGTCAGAACTGCTGGTAGGTGATGCACTTTGTGGGTAAACAATAAAATAAAATTATATAGTCAGATAGTCTACACCGTAAAAAAATGAACAAAGGCACGTGATCACCCAACTGTGCCAGGGTGACGTTTATACAGCACAGTGTGGAGTTGGCTCGCTAATGCTCTCGCATGGTACATGATTTTACCATGAACAGCCACTCGGAAAAACACTTGTAAGTTGTGTGTGAATGTGTGTATTTACTGGTGATTCATTAATTTGAGGTGGGCTTAAATAATCTATACTCGGTGACGAGATTATTAAGCATTTCTGCCGTGTTTTGTATGTGTAGGTTAGAGACCTAGCACGAAGATCCGAGGGCGTGGTCTCTAACCGGCTTAGAAAATGTTTTATATGGGCTGGAACGCTGTTGCGTTATTAAAGTTGACACGAGGCAATGGTAATCTCGCGTGGCCAGACCGCTTTTTTCCGTATATTGGGTGGGGAAAAAAGGTTTTGGTGCAACTCCAATAGCTGTTTACTTCTGAGCCGTCCCCACATTCCGGGGACGCTAATTGAATAACATTGGTCACAAAGGAGGTGCCATGACGTCAGTAAGTTAACTAGAGATCTGTTTATCCTTTAAACGAATCTTAATTTGCTCCAATGTCTCTTTTATAGCCTCTTGAAAGTTAATCCTCATCGTGTAACAAGACTCACAACCGGAGCAGGAGTGTAAGAATACTTCATAGTTTTACTGACGTCATGGCACCTCCTTTGTGACCAATGTTATTCAATTAGCGTCCCCGGAATGTGGGGACGGCTCAGAAGTAAACAGCTATTGGAGTTGTACCAGACCCTTTTTTCCCCACCCAATATACAGAAAAAAGCGGTCTGGCCACGCGAGACTAAGACAATGGTACCTCTATCTTATTAATGACCACTCTACATGCATGCGTGATAATCACAATTACAACATATTAACTAGTACTAGTAAAAGTCTACAATGGTAACTAAATATAATAAGTAACACTGTTACATCATCCTCCCCTTAATTGAGCTTGTCCTCAAGCACTTCCAGATTGATACCTTGCTGGGGGAACAATGGTTCTGGTCCTTGTCCTTGTAGAGGTATCATGATTGTTAGTTAGTAGACATGATAAAGTTTTAAGTGTTGGCCTCAGTGTTGGCGACAACTCGCAACTCCGTGTAGTTAGTTAACTATTGATTCACACGCGCACATGTTTACGTTGAGCCCTAGTGTTGTTCTTGAAGCTGTCCTTCCATATCATCGCCTAAATACTTCACTGTTGCTTCATTTCATCATTACAGTCGCCATTTTAGCTGTAACTGTCCGTACTTTTATTCCATTTATTAAGAGTTAAATTGAACTGCAAGGTCACAACTGTTTACACGCAGATGTGAGTCGCATTGAATCAAACTGGACCACCTCAGGTAGGTAGCTCCATTGAATTTGCATGGTTCGATTCAGCATGTGTTTACACTGAAGCGTTAATTGTTCCGGATTGAATTATGCCACAATAGCTCGAATTCTGCGTCTAGTATAAACACGCTGTAAGGCACACAGTACCTTTGGTTGGTGTGACCTCTATTACACAGCCCAGACAATTAGGCACCACAAATATTTTAATACATACTCTCTTGTCTGCATTACTCTTTGTTTTGATTAGTTATCAAGATGGCTACTATTCACAGATTATCAGTTTAACTTTCCTGTGGTGCAGTTCTTAATTGTTAAAAAGTGTAACAGCTACCATTTTCAGAAAATCTGGGTAAGAATATTTTAACACAAATAGCAGTATTTACACGAGCAATCATATAGCTTCTTGTAACTTAGTGCTTTTATGGAATAGTATAGAGAGGCTTTCTATTTGTTTGTTGTGAGTAAAAAAGCTTTTCATTGCTACAAATGATGGCACTCCTATTTGCCATGCAAACTATCGGCAGCGACATCGGTTCTCAGAGCGTTTGTGCTGATTACCAATATGGTAGAAATTACCATATTGGCAACTGATCCAATCACCGATCCGATTATCGGTGTATCTCTAGTGACTACCCCTTGGATAACTATAGAATGACTGATGAAGTTGGTTAGTACATGAATAGCGTTACTTGTATCAACAGTAGTAGCCTAACAATCTCAATATTTTAAAGAGCTTTGCTTTCTACTGTAGTTTTCCAAGGGGTAGTCACTGCCACACTAGCCAGTTGGTACACTTGCGACCAGGATCAAGGATTGTGATAGTGCTTGATTGCCATCACCTAGTCAAAACTCTGGTAAATTCACGGGCAAACATCAGCTGTCATTGCATGATTACTGCTTTATGGAGCTCGCCCTGGCCAGTTACACTGTCTCACAATTCGTGAATACCAATATCTTTATATTTATGTACTATGCATGCATGGACTCTCAAAATTTGGTACAGCCATTGTGGAAGCGTTTCTTTATAGGGATAATTTATATAGCTATGTCACGATTCGCCTTTGATGGGTGTGTTATCCTGTAATGAAAGATGCAGGTGGGTAGTGTGTAATCATTGGACCGGAATACTGGACTGACTTGTTTTGGTTTTAAAGGGTGGGGTTATTGTACACTTGGATGGCTTGTGACAACGTTTTCAGCACTGAGTGGTGAATAGGATATTTTTCACCCTTAAACCCGCGTAATCCAGAAAACTGGAATTAAACATGTGTGCTTTGTACAAAGCACTGTAACTTTCAAGTGCCTGTCCTATGCATGGCTACACAATTTATGTCATTCTACTCTTGATGTAACAAGGATTAAAATGATACCTATGGAATTACCCTAATGCTAAACGATGAGGCCAAAAATAGCCGTGTAAGTAACTTTTCAGTAAGGAAACATGTAGACACTTCAGTCTACAAAAATTATAGTAAGGGGAGCGATACATACTTCAGTTCTACTTTAGTTTATTGTTTGCAATGGTGTAATTTACTATTGGAAATATGGTGCCATCATGGAGTAATTAGCCTTACAGTAATGATGATGCATGGCAGTCATGACTTTCATGTCAACAGTAAAAACAAGAGTTAATAATGGTAAAAGTGATCAATTCAATACTGCACGATCTGTTACTTTCAACTAATACTAGTATGACCACGTTAGGGGTAGGCGGTATACTGGTATATTAAGGTATGAATTAACCAAGGTATTTATGAAAACTGTGAACACAGGGGTATTTAATTTTTATCATTTAGCAATACCCTTGTGAACCTTGGATTAGAGATCATAGAAAGCCAGCTGACTTGCGCTTTATTACCAAAATAAGCAAACAAGAGTGTTAGTTTGCCATATCACTACTTGTGGGTTACATTTATAGTAAATGAAAACTTGAGCTCATTTGCAAGCAACCTGATATCAAGTTATATCAAGTGAAAAATACTAAAGGTATTATTTTTATCAATACCGCTTAGCTCTATTCCACAGTTTGATGATCCTGAAGTTATTGCCAAAATAAGAAATTTTCATTGCAGTCTTAGTGCACTGCGTCTGGAGAGATGTTGTATTTGCATGGAGTGATTTCTAAACATGTCAATTGATGAAAGTGGTACTTGTAAATGTTGTATTAATGACTGTCATTACCCAAAGTTGTTTTTTTAATATGAACCCTGGTTCAGTAAGTATGATGTTATATTCCTTTTTAAACTTGAAATTCTGAATTTTGCTACACAATTCAACACATTTTGTTGATCTTATAGAACATTTGATTGTTCTATTAATTAGGGTTCTGTGATATGGTGCATTTTGTGTATCACGTATCACAATTAAAAAACTGTTTGATACGATGCTGTATCACAATGTTATAAAGAAGTGGTCATGGATTGTTATGGCTAGTACTAGCTAGCGTAACCAGTCATTTTAGCTAACCACTATCAGGGGCGTAGCCAGCTTTCAGGATTGCCGGCACAAGATCTGACTGTCCCCATGCAAACTATTTAGTAAGAAACATGAGCCCATCTCTTTGGACTCTTTATTGTATGTTGCTTTTGAAAAACTGTTTAAAAGTACATAAATGTGTTCATGTACCTAGCAAGCTACTATATGCTTCTATTTTACTTTCTGTCTTCTCTACTTGCACTGAGTGCTTTAGGTATACTTCATAACCAACATTGAGAAAGCTTGAATAATCAATGATCCTCCTTACAGTGCCGCCTCCAGTAAGACGGGCACCACAATCGGCTCCCGTTCCTGGTATACAATAGGAATTGGCTTTTGTCTGTCTTTTTTATCAGTCTACCATCAGACGTCTGACAAAGTAAACTTTATATCCAGTACTGTTGTCCACTAAGTAATTCACCAATTGCAGCACAGGTCCTCAACCGCTAAATCTTAAAATGTTATCACCTGATGTTGGGCATTACATAGAAGTTCACTAAACAGTAACAGTTGTATATACTTATACATGTGTATTTGTATGGCTTCTTGTTACACTGTTCTTTATAGAACAAATAATAGAGAGGCTTTCTATTTGTTTGTAAGAAAGAGATCGCTGTTACAGTATGACAGTATTACACTATATAGCTATCACTGACTGTACTACTAGAGTATTTTGATATATCAACATTAAAATTTTTCTAAGTGCAGTATCATATCGTGATACTTATTTGCTGTATCAATATATTGTCATATTGATATGTATTGTAGATCTCTAATCTTGATCCTATACTGAACACTGTGATTTTTGAGAAACGTTAAATTTGTAGACATTTACAAAGTGATTTCTCAGTTCCACGCCAACAGTAAACCTTTAAACACAAAGTTTACTACCTTATTTACATCTGTCTCATTCTTTTAGGGAGTAACAGAAGTGGAAGAAATGTTCATTTCACCAGTATTATCAATCTTCCCCATAACCAGTGTGGCTTGGCTATAGGGGTCATGTGATTAATTTACCACATATCATCATTTATGAATAGTTAACCCAGATTGCCAACTGACCTGAGTATATTAACTCTACACCAAGTGGGAACTTCTGATTCCCATCTTGAATGTTGTGACGGTACTAAGATCAAGGGCACTTAGTTACACATAATGTATATTTTAGCAACATCACTGTTAATTATAATAGCCTAACTTCTTTACCTAATTAGTTAGCTCACAACCTTGTTTATAATTTAAGCATTTCATCTAAATCATATTTTGAATCAATGGCAATCATCTCTTTCTTTAGGATCATCGCACAGAGAATCACTCAAGCAGACAATGGATGCCAATTAGCTACATTATTAATTAGTATGGTGACACGACTACTTATTCTTTTCGGTTACTTGATCTACTTTTTCATATGTCAGCTATTGCTGGTGCATGATGACACTTACTCACCAATCTGTGCACGTATCAACAATTCATATGCAAAATAAAACGCTCATCATTTGGTTACCTCAACATTTTTTTTTTGCAGGTTTATACATGCTTTCCTTTTTTGCTCATAGTAAGTTCATTGCATCCTGGTATCACTTCACAGCATATCAGCCTAAAACTAAACATTGGTTAAAATTCTGTTCACTGGGCTACTTGGAGAAGTTTAAATGAACACTGTAACTGCAAAGGCTTCACTTGTTATAAAGTGTTAGGTGATGGCAATGTGCATTCCATGATTACATATTCTTGCCACCTGTTTAGTTTTGATTGTGAGTTTAATCATGTGAGTCATGTATGGCCTGATGGAGAATTTAATGGACAGCTGAAAGACGTTTGTTGCAAGTTGATAGGAGCAACCATCGAGTTGCGGATCATTTTATAAAAGTATGTAAAGGGTTTGCGTGTATCTTTACCAAAAAGCTGCTTACACAGCAAGTTTTGGCCTTACAATTTAGCATTAGGGTAAAACCCTAGGTACCATTTTAATCTATACATCCAAGCAGATGAGCGTAAATTGTGTAGCCATAGGAAGTATGCTTCAAAAGCTACAGTATTTTGTCCAAGGAACGCATATTTGGTCCAGTTTTTGGGTTAAGAGTTAATAGATTTCAATTGCTTATTGTCTTAACTAACTGCTTGCCTAACAGTGAGCCAGGAAGTGTGCATGCAACTGTGTGTTGATTTCTCTATTTGCAGTATAGCTACAGAGAATAGTACTGCTTTATACACTTTGGTACAAATTCATTTCTCTTTGTTGACCATGTTACAGTACCGTTATGATAGGTACTACTAGTGCCACATAGTTTGCACATGTCTTGATAATAATTATTGGTTAGTGGTTCTGGTGTTTAGTTAACATGCATATTAACATTGTTAAGTCTCAGGGCACCGAGGGTTACTGTAGTTGTCATGTGCAGCTCTGTGCAAATTTTTGTTACCACTTTAATTGCTGCGTATTTCATTCATGGGTTAGCAACAAGGTGCCATTTGGCTTCTCTTGATGAATTTAACAAATGAAACATGTGGATTGTTCCGCAAGTGCTTTATTAAAAATGTTATGGCAACATTTGCTGTTTGTCTTGGCCATCCTCGCTTCTTGATGAATTCTCAATGTACAAAAGTGATAGAAATAAATTCTTTTCAACCATTGTAACATTTATTACATTTAGTGATGCTCCACTGATTCAGAAGAAGGATCGACAAACTCGACAAAACCCAGGACGAGATTTTGAAATATTAAAGATTTTAAGTGAGATTTCAAGATTACCATAAGATCTTAATTATCATTAACTTATTTGTCCAGATTTTACCAGCGATCTACTCTTGCAGATCCCAAACTAGAGACTTCTTGGCTCTTTAAATTAACGAGCCTTCATGGATCATGTGGTCAGTTTTCTAGACACTGTTCACAGTAGGAATTGTGAGAAGGTAGATACTTGGGCTTCTTGAATAACTTGTAACATATTGGACAACTGAGAGTATTGACAATCTTCTTCACTTGTTTAGCAGCCATCATCAAAATGTGTAGTACATACTACAGTATAGTAGTATGTGACTGTATGTTGTCTCAGTGCAGAGGAGGTTGGTCACGCGTCATCATTCATCTCGTGATCTCAAAGGAAGAGTTGAACTAATTCAACCTTCACACCTCTTAATATTCTAAATGACAAATTGTATATCCATACCAGAGCATCCCAGTGATATTACAAGCCTTCTCAGTACAATGTGCTGCTTCCCTAGCTGCTAAACAAGCCTTAACACGTAGAACAACGCTTGGTTGCATAATTTCGCATCATAGGATTATGACACGTGACCAACCTCCTCTGACCAACCTCCTCTGGTCTCGTGTATTTATAGCTTTAAAAGTGCTGACTATTCTGAAACAAGATACTTCAAGCCCATTCAGTAGTGTTATCACATTGAGTGATCCTTGATGGATGGTAAGCAGAATACCTTCTGTGATACAATGAACACTAGTGGGCTTGAAATATCTTGTGTGTGCATAACAGTCAATACTTTTACAGGAATCCAAATCAATTTCCTTCTATCCATGGCTATCCAAGATCATGAACGTATAGATGGAAAGCTACTGTCAATTTTCAAATCTTTGCAACTTGTATGAGTGTTAACTTCTTGTCATGTGTGTCACGTACTTTGTTAGATTCCAGTCACAACAGCCATCAGAAATCATTGCTAGAGTGTAAAGGTGTAGTTAGAAAACCTCGCTGGATCATAAGGATGATTGTATTCATAGGAAACCAACCAGTGAGTTATTTTTATTACTGGCAGTGACCAGAGCCACACGAGCCATAGTCTAAATCGTTTATTGCCCGAATCCAGGTATCTGTTATTTAGAGACCTTCAGATTGGCACAATAATCAGGTCTCTGAAATAGCACAGATACGTACCTGTATTTGTATACATTCAGTGATTCACATACAGTGATTCAGAATGTCAAAATTGTTACCAAATTAAATCTCAGTAGGGTAAATTTTCTGGGGGGTGGGGGCATGTTCACATGTTGTGTTGAGTGACTTCTGCCCTCTCCCCATCCTGAAAATCCTAGAACTACATCTCTGTTGTAAAAACTGATACCCCCTTTGAAAATTTCTACTAGGAAGTAAACACGGACCTTTCAACATATAGTCAGTTTGTGTGTTTGTTATTTGTTAACAACTCTTGTTCAAACATTTAATAGTGCTGTGAAGCCTGGAACTGTTTATTGAAAAAGTGTTTTCATATGGAGCGGACAAGAACATGACTTTACAACTGTAATTTTTGCTCCACGCCTCAAACAGTTAAAGTAAGTAAATTGGAGCTACACGTGTCGTTCCCAGCTTCATTCATTGTTATTGATGACAAGTACAATGAAATGTGCACAGGTGTTTTGAATGAGACTAGTATATTAAAATGATTAATTTAAAAATGAAGTAGGGATCCAAGCAATAAAAAAGTAGTGAAACAAGAAATGAATAAATAGCTCAATAGGAAATCTCTACATTGGCATGTTTTTTTTTGTTCTGTAGGGATTTTCCCCCCAAGCTATGCTGTAATACCATCATTCATCTCTTATTTCACTACTTTTTATCACTTGGATCCCTAATTCATTTTTTTAATTAATAATTTTTAATATACTAGTTTGGTTTTTTTATTATACCACACAGCTATACACTTGTGACAATTCTGTTTCAGTGATTGTTGTATTAGAGTATCTCAAGTCAGCCTTACACCCTACCAGGGTGTGTGTCACTACATATTTAGCATTATGAATACAGCTAGACCAATAAAAATGGGCATCATGATCAAGTAAATAGATTGTTAAGAGGTGTGGTCTCTGTGCTCGACCATTATTAATTAACCAAGATTGTGTTAATAGGCATGGTCTTGAATTTATTGTGAAGTTACAGGTACCTACCAAGTGTAAGCGCTTAAAGCTTAAATAAGTTTGTGCGTCTAAATATGCTGCTCAAGGAAAGTGTTGATAGGGAAAATTTCACTATGGTTTCATTGTGTGAAGAAGGACAAAGACCATCCTGATTGAAGATAAAGGAAAGACAAGGTGCAGAGGCCCAAAGGGGCACATCCCACTGGTGAGTGTTTGTTAATTGTAGTGTAAAATTGTGCCTGTGCACTGCTTCATTTGGCTTCCAGCCTTGCATTTGTGGTCTGGCAGGCGGGCAGGCAGACAGACAGGTAGGCAGGTAAATGAAAATTTGAGTTTCAGTGATTTTTTTTTTGAAATTCTATATCTGGATGCCTGTAAGTCCTTTCTTGTTTTTAGTTTGAAATTAGATGGACTAATATTCAGCAAAGGTGATTTTCGTCGCATAAGATGTCTCTTGGATGATAATTATTTATAAGTGGCATTTTAAGCACCGAGCATCTAAAAACAGTACTACCGTACTGTTTGATAGCATGAAAAAGTATGCATACAAAGGTTCAGAATCAGAGAAAAGGGATACATGAAATGAAAAAGTGCTTATAACAGAAAAATTACACCAAAAATATTGCCAGAGTGAATAGAAAAGTTGTTACGATGTATGCAGCTTGGTTTCAAACTCAGTATACCTTATACTTTGAAAGCTAAACTATAGTCAGTTTGCTTTCATCTGAGCCCCTGCCAAAAACACTAATATCTAAAAGGTACATGCGTTTCATTCCAGTGGAACAAGTATGTCTTTATGTTGTAAACATGTTTGTGAGCCTTAATCATTGATTGTATAATGGACAATTTTTGTTTCATCCTTATGTGACAAAGATTAGCTATACTACGAATGTGCTGTAGAAAGGAAATAATGGGGGCAAAGGTAATTCCGCATTATACTACTGTGGTATGCCAAAGGCACCTGCCAACATCAAACCTAACAGCAAAAAAAATCAAGCCCATTTTGAGTTATACTGTCTGTAAGCACTAAAAAGTAAGTAGTAAGGAAGTCTCAGTCAGTGACCAAAGCACTGTGAAGGTATAGACTCTTTCCAAAAATGTGCCATCACTTAGCAACACTTTTCCGACATTTGATTGGGGCCACTATAAATAATCATGATTGCGCTACATTGAAATACAATGGTGAAAACAGCTCGAGCAGAGTGGTATTGTTGAACAACAGCTAGGCCATGGAAGTCTTTGAGGTTGCAAATTAGTTTTCTGGTTAGAGGCAAGTGATTATCAGGGTGAAAGATCGACAACACTGATTTCCTTGTCTGCCAGTACAAGAAACTGTTAAATAGCATGTGGGTGGTCAGCCACCGCTATAGTTGCTATCACCAATACAGTACTAATGATCACCAAGACTAAAATGCTATGTAATAGCTTCTTGTTTGGATAGGCAAGGAAATTTGAGGAAAGTAGTGTTGTTGATGTTTCACACCTTGTTCAACCCTGATAGCCACCTGCCTCTAGCCAGAACACTAATTTGCAACGTCGAAGATTTCCATGTCCTGTTGTTCAGCAATACCACTCTGCTCGAGCTGCTTTCACCACCATATTTCAATGTAGCACAGTTGTAATTGTTGATAGTGGCCCTAATCAAAATGTCAGAAAGATGTTGCTAAGCAATGACATATTTTGGAAAGAGTCTATTGTGAGGCCAGTTTCGGTCAATAATTCTTTTCTTGGGAAGTTACAAATCTTTGTGATCCCTGATATATAGTACTATCATACTGTGTGATATAGCCTAAAGCATTTAACTAAATTGCCCATGATCTCTTTCTTATGTAGGATTGTAACACTTATCTTGATGTGGATTAGTTTAATCATGATCTGTCAACATGTTCATGCCATGGCCATCACCATCAACACTACCAGTGGTAGGAACAGTACTGAATGTTGCATAGATGGAAAGAACTGTTCTTGTTCTTCACTATCCACTGCTTTACTCTATATGACCAGTAACACTGTAATCAACATTACATCAGAATCAGTTACACTAGAAGATAACATCAAAATGGGATCAGGTGATCTAAACAACATCACAATAACTGGTAATGGTGCTACTACAATCATGTGTAACAATAGTGGGGGTGTGTACTGTGAGTCATGTGATAATGTGGTCATTGAGGGGATCACATGGGACAGGTGTGGTGATCCTAATGGAACAAATATTGCAGGAGTGACATTTAATATTACCAGTAATATTTCACTGCTTAACTGTACCTTTCAACATTCTCAAATACAAGCTGTTTCTATATTAAAAATGTCTGGATATGTAGTAATAAACAAAACTGAATTTTTGTATAACAGTCAGACTACTGCATCAAATGATACTTGTGGTGGACTAAGTATAGGAATAGATAACAAGCATCTGACTGTAACAGTTTGCGAAAGCTATTTCTTGAGCAATGGACATTTTTGCAATATGCATAGTTTATTTGGTTCTGCAGGTGGTTTGGTTTTGGTCTCAGAAAATAATGTTGCTTCACTAGACATCACTGTTGTTAGAACTCTCTTTGTTTCTAACAATGGTGCAGCATTTTTCCAAGTTTTTTCTGATGGATCACTGCTAATCAAACTGATAGAAATCTTTGTGTGTGATAATGTTGCAGTCGGCGCTTCGTATGTAGCTGGTATTGGTTATTTAGGAAGTGCTGATACCAGCAGTAGAATGGTAGTATCTTCTTCAGTGTTTTGCAGAAATGCTGGTAGCACATTGTGGTTGTCTCCTACTGGTAATTACCTATCTGTTTTAATCAGTAATTCTAGTTTTACTAACAACACACCATCAACTGATGATGACGATGGAGTAGCTACAGTGGGATTTTTTCCAAGTGGTACTGCTATGTTCACTTTAGTAGATGTGCAAATTGTCAACTGTAGTACTGCAGCGTACCGTGGTGGTGGTGGTACTGTCTTTATGGTATTGAGTAGCAGTGTTGTATATCTCAATTTAACCAGGGTTAGTATGCAATCAAACAATTACGCAGGAGACACAGGAGGTGTTGTGTATGTCCAGTTCAATTCTGGTGTTGATACTTTATACCTATGTATCAGTGAATGTTATTTTTCTAATAATAGCTCACCTGGTGTTGGTGCAGCATTGTATATTGTCATAGCTACGGATGTGACCAATTCTACTGTGATGATCTCCCATAGTGTATTTCATCAAAATTATGCTGATGATAGCATTGTTTATGCGGAAAGATGCACAAACATTCAGGTGACTTCTTCAACCTTCATAAATAACATTGGTAGTTCTATGCACTTGTCCTCATCTAGCATACTGTGTGGATCAGTTTTGTTTGAAAATAATACTGCTAGCAATGGAGCAGCATTATACCTTGATCAAGGATCTACAATTACAATAGATATTGGAGCAGTACTTCACTTCATTAACAATTCAGCAATAGAACATGGAGGAGCTATATATGTAGTTCTGCCATATGATTGTCCTGAATTTAGTATTTCACAGTTGGATAACAGTTCGGCTGTGTTTACAAACAATTTAGCTGGAATTTCGGGTAGTTCTATATATTTCAGCATTCCAAAATTATGCGAAGTTGACACAGATGTCAGTAGTTCTACTTCAATCATTTATACGCCGTGTCAGTTTAACTATTCTCAAGTCATTCACAGTATCACCACCTATCACAATTGTACCTATTTTAATGGCACAGAATCTCCTATAGTCACTTCACCACATGAACTGAGATTATATTTCCCAAACAATGGTGGTGTTAACATATCATCTAACTCTGATCACAACATTTACTACATAAAGAACAATATTCTTGGTCATGAGGTGAAGTTTAATGGTGCTACTTTCGATTACTTTGGAAAACCTGCTGAACCAACACAGTTTGGTATAGAATGTATTGATTGCCCAGGTTCTGTCAAGCCAGATTTAGAGCATGTTTTAATTGATAATTCTTCATATCTTAATATAAAATTTTTCGGACAAAGAATTACAGAAAATGGTATAAATGTTACATTGTACCTAAGGTCTAACTTTCTTACATTCAAGCAGATTAGTACTGCACTAATAGTGGAATTATTACCTTGTATTGGTCATCCTGGAAATGTTTATAGTGAAAAGAAAGATATGTGTATTTGCTATTATCACAATGTGCGGTGTTCTGACACTTACAATGAGATCAGAAGAGGTTACTGGTTTGGTAGTGTTGGGGGAACACCAACTACATCATTGTGTCCTAACCATTACTGTAAATTTGTTGGTCGTAATGAGACTACACAGGGATATTTTGAATTACCCAAGACAGTTAATGGTCAGTGTAATGATCACAGGTTAGGAAGTGCTTGTGGAAAATGTGGTCCAGGATACACTCTAGCATATGACTCTACTGACTGTATCAGTATAGACCATTGTAGCACTGGAATGACAGTGTTAGTGCTAGTGTTGACCTGCTTGTATTGGATTGTAGTGGTAGTTGGTGTGTTTAGTTTAATGTACTTTAACTTTCAGATATCATCAGGATATGTGTATGGGATAATCTATTACTACAGTGTGATGAGTATCTTGTTGGATAACAATCCATACATTTCAGATGGTGCATTTCAATTTGTCTCTATCCTATCAAGTTTTGCACAACTATCTCCTCAATTTCTTGGACAACTTTGCTTTGTAAAAAAATTAAGTGGAATAGACCAGTTGTTTATCCACTACTCTCATGCTGTTGCTGTTTCGATACTGACATTGGTAATTGTACTGGCAGCTAGATGTTCAGTGAGAATAACAGTACTTGTCAGTAGATGTATCATTCGTGTTATCTGTCTTCTCCTATTACTATCTTACACATCATTAACATCCACTTCACTACAGTTACTGAGACCACTCAAGTTTACTGATGTTAATGAAGTATACACATATGCATCTCCACACATTGGATATTTTCATGGTCATCATGCCATATATGGTATTGTGGCAGTAACCTGTGAACTGGTCGTAGGGATTGGTTTACCACTGTTGTTATTACTGGAGCCATTGTTAAGTAGGAAAATTAACTTTATCAATATCAAACCATTACTGGATCAGTTTCAAGGATGCTACAAGGACAAGTATCGCTGGTTTGCTGCTTATTATCTGATATGTCGTCAAGCGATCATGTTAATTGTATTTGTAGGTAACAGTAACTATTACAACATGTTGTTTTACCTACAGACAACTTTAGTTGTTATTGCAATGATCCACATGTGGGCTCAGCCATATCAAGATGAGTTATTGAATGCATTGGATGGACTGATATTGCTAGTGATGGTGCTGGTTATTAATATTAACACATTTCCTTTTTTACACAGTGTGACCACAGAAATATCACTGACTTTATTCATTCTTCCACTGCTTCTGTTTTGCTTGGTCATTATCAGAAAAACGATGCATTCTTACATTGCAAAAAAGAAACGTCGTCATCACTACGTTCCCATTGGTAATGATAACAGAGTGGCTGATGAAAATGCTGTTAACCAGTAAGAGTCACCATAGCATGTATGTATAATATTATCATAATATAGCTTATAATGTGCTTATTTATATGACTGATCTTGTGTCTGAATTGTGAAGTTATAGATTTTATTGGTCACATTGAATAACACCACAGAGTACTGATAATAGTGTTGGTGCATATTGAGTACTTGGTAAATATAGTACATGATGCTAATATTGTCTAAGAACATGTGCATGTAAACGTGAAAGCAGCATACCTGTGAGTACATAATATATTGTAATTACTTGAATTGTGCCACAGGCAGGGCTGGGACAATTGTTCTAATAATTTATCTGTTCTCATTTGATTCCTTGTATATGTATGCCTAAACTACTGGCATTCGTTTTTCTTGTGTTTGATAACTGATAAATTTAACTTACTACAAAGTAGGGCTGGAACGAATGTGCAAATACATCCTCCAAAGCTTCTTTTGAAAATGTTACCAAAGCTTCGAAGCTTTGTTACAAATGTCATGTCAACAATTAATGAACACAATTGATGGTTATTAGGGTGTACACTATAGTACAAACTCCTACACTTTGTTATAACTCCAGTAGTATAATACCAAAAAATGTGTAATTGGCAGCTTCCACAAGGAGTGAAAATACTTGTGCAACTGGTTCAACTTGTTAGTATCTGTGGTAATGAAGCTTTGGTGGGGTAAAGTACCATCTGAATGTTATGAAGATGAGCGGAGCTTTGAAGCTTCAAACTATTTGTCTCAGTCCTACTATAAGTGTACAATTATTTACATTGGTTGTAGTTAGTTATATAGGCTGCTGTTTATTGCCTTGCAAAAAATCAAAGTTAGCATGCTTCATGGAATACGATTCTATCATACCACAGTATATAAAGTTAATACACTTCAAGAACACAAAAATTCATCATCAAAATATTTTCATCGCTGGCTGTATCGACAAAAATTAAAATGACAAATTATTTTTAACTATATGAAAAATTTATGCGTACAAATATTAATGTATAGTTATTCCGTCAAATTTTTTTTTCATTGATTATGCCAGTGACAAAAATGTGTTGCGTCAAAATTTTAATAGACAAAAATTTTCTATGCCGAATTTTTCCTGATTTACAGTAAATCACAAACCATGCGTGCAACCCATTTGTGATTTGCCATAGCATGATGAATTGAACTTACATGTGACATACTTGGTGATTTAGGAATATAAACCAATCTTATAGGATAAGCGAAAAGTGATGATGTCACACTAATTCATTGACTAGCCAGGCAGGTTTATGATCATGACACCCGCTGTCAAGCAGACGCATATAATGTTGACAGACAGAAATCATTTTCTCCCTCCCACCAACTACTTCGTGTGGTTGTCTAGTTATAAATACATAACCCTATAAGATGTATGTATTATACAAACACAGTAGACAGCAACTGAGGATCAAGGGAAGGCAGATGAAGCACTAATTATTTGTGCATGGCAAGTTATACAAAAGTCAGCTTATTTGATATAACAGCATCAGTGGTGACAACTATAATATTCATGATATTAAATCACAGTAAAACAATAAGAAGTGTTATATCCCTACTGTGAATTTCTATTATAGTATCTTGAGCACTGTAAGGATATATGTTTCTTATTGTTTTACTGTGATTTATAATATCGTGTACTTGTTTCAGTACTTTTATCAACGTGCTATGGTCCCTACTCTAGTTAAAAATTCCTAATTTTTTGTGTGCTTGTTTGTTAACTTTTTTTGTAAAATAAAATTATTATGACTGGTGAATCCACGTATACTGCATCAAAAGAAAGAAATGGCACTGTGCACCCAACCTGTTACATATATGGCATTGCAAATCAAGAACTGTTAGAAAAGCATCCCTGCAATCAAAGTAGCCACTATGATAAATATGGATGATTTCCATTTCGAAGGGAAGTCATCACGCACTACCGCCAAATCGACACCTTTCGCTGTCAGCAAAGATGAATGGGATACAGAGGAGGACGCTGGTAAGTCTCTGAAGAATGCATTGTACATACTGCAGTATGCCAAAAGGCATGTGTATGGCTGAAGTGACGTCGAACAGTGAAAAAATCAAACCCGTAGTCTTAGCAGCTATCGAGTTATGCTTGTCTGAAGGCATCAGTCAGTCAGTTTAATACTCAGTCATCAGTCAGTAGAAAATTCTGTGTAAAAACTTAAGTTTAAAATTCCATATCAACTTGTTGAAAGCATTTGGGTCAATCTGAAGGCTTGTTTGGGCTTAGTTTTACTTAACCAATACTGCTTTATCGTCGTCAGGTAAAAGTGAAGCTGGTTTTTGGGTGATGTTTTTTCATGGGCCTCGTCCACACCTTTGTGGTCCCTACTACACAGTACTACATTGGTACTACTGTATTTATTGGAAGACCTATTTGCTTTTTCGTCAACTGTTTAATCCCAGCACCCTCCCAAAAAAATTTACTATACGCAAGATTGAGACACTGTAATAGAACAATCAGTCAAATACTGTAATAGAACAGTCGCTGTATGTAAAACTTTATACAATCCTCCACTGAAAAAACTTGCATTTGTAGTACTAATGCATGGGCACAGCCTGATAGGATTTTAAATCCACTTGGTCCTTTGTATGTCATTCGTATATGACAATTATACTTAAGCTTAAAGCTGAACTCATGACTGTCACTGATCCCTACATGTAGCCCTTAATGTAGACCACTTAGAAAGTATGATTTATTACTAGATTTAGATGCTTGTGCATAAAACTATTCTACATTAAAAAATTCAGTACCTATAGCTTCTGGAAGGCTGTGTCCCCCAGACCCCCAGCTTTATATAACTACCTGGTCATGGGCACCCCTCTTGTCAAACCCTGGATCTGCCTCTGAATCCAGTTATGTATTGTGCCATTTAATCTACCCAGCTTGTGTGGAAGTTTATTACACCCCCTCCCTCCAATGATGTCCTCAATTGCCCTTTCCCCAAACTAATTTATATAAATATATGCATTTATAAGCGTTTATTTGCTTGGTACACTTCATGACTCTGCAGAAAAAGTTATGTTGTTAGAATTAGGACACAAGTAGGCAATATAGAGCTAGGTGTGGTGGAAGGGTGTTGTGTATAGCTAGACAACTATTGACAATGTATAGTCATGCTGTGTTTCTGTATGTGGTACATCAGATTTGCAAAAAGGCGAATTCCACACACATCCAATTTACCAACTTTGATGATTTAATAACTTCAGCTAGGGAAACACTATTGACTTGAAATGTAGTCAGTAGTGAGCACCAACATAGATGAATGGATGGAGAAAACTTATAGGTTAATTAGGTTGATGTATACATTTCTTCAACAATAAGTTATCGCCTTCCAAGTTCATAGAATTGGATGTGTGTGGGAAGACCTCTTTTGCAAATCTGGTCACATATATGAATCCATGGTAAATGGTGACCACACCCCTGAGGGTGCGTACTGCTTAAACCTTCCAAGTACACAACGTCCATTGTGTTGCCACATCAATTAGCATGTTATGTTCCAGACTATCAAAATGTTCGGGTTTTGGTTATATTCCCTTTACAAGCTTTTACCCAGAATTTTAAGAATGTTTGTTTTGAGTCAAAATATTTCATTGCCGCTCATTTGTCTCAGCCCTAGCAGCAGGAATGCTACTAATTTTTTGCCCATATATGAAACCCTTCAAACAGTACTGCACCCAAGAGTGCACTATACAGTATTTTATATTTGCATTACATTATCATACAGTTAGTGCTGTACACCTACAAAATTTTTGTCACTGGTTAATTGGCTAAACATGAACTTTGTTGTTGTGATAACACCCCCTTGTACAAGTGTCTACATTTCAAGCATAAATGAAAACAAGTTTAAACAACATACCACAAATGTTACACAGTTACTCAATAGTTCAACAGAAACCACAACAGTACATGTTGGGTGGTTCTTCTAAGCTTTACAAGAGTCACAGTCACATGCCTCATCCTGTACACAACGCCTGTAAGGTAAAGACACTGGTGGTAGATTGTCATGTAAAAAAATCTGTTTCTCAACATTTTCTGGCTGCAGTGCAGCACTTTTAACAGACACAACATTACCAGCTGTGCTAAACAATTGCTCTGATGGCACAGAAGTGGCCACCACACAAAGATACTTGCATGCCAGTTTACTCACATTTGGGTACAAGTGTTGACAAACAGACCACCAGTGAAGTGGAGGATGATCTACTGATATTGAAGGTTGAGTTTTGTAACGAAGCAGGGGCGTAGCTAGCTAGAAGGTGATGGAGGGGCAGGCATGCTCCCACGAAACACTCAAAATCATTCATAATTGCAAAAAAGGCTAATGACCCAATGGTGGGCTAGCCAACATACGGTGTTGTATTATTACAGCTTAAATAACTAGCTACATAACCATTTCAGTACAGACTGCTTCCAATCGAGGTAGCTATATTTGTCGAGCATCATCGCACGTGCCACAATTGTACTCCAACAAATTCATCCACAGTCCGGTAGAGCTAATACTTTAGTGCAAATACAGGTTACTTTACGTTAGCCACAGCCTGTGCTGCAGTCCTAGCACACTGCTGACAGGATGACGTATTCACTCACTTCACTCAGCGAAATTCAAATGCCATGTATTGCACGAAATCCCACCTGTCTTGCTAGCAGAACTTGTAAGCTTGACTGATCCACCTGACTGACTAAGTAAAAACAGACTGCACTGCCGTACGTACAAAGGTCCAGTATGATCGACTCGATAAAATAAACTTGGTACATTTATTTAGCTAGCACTTTATCACCTCGTAGACAGTAGGTTCATAGCGTCATCTGGTCTCCTTTGTCACTTGTGAGTTGTGACTCCTGCCGTGGAGAAGCGGGTCACTCTTTTTAGATTCAAAAATGTTCTATCACGCGAGTAATCTAGGCTAAATATAGAAGTATGTGTCTAATATTTTCGTTTGATGGATTCGCGAGCGAGTTGAATGTTGTGTGTGCGCATTCACTAGCAGCCCCTGGTGATACCGCGTAGTAGTGTACATAATTTACAGTCATTTGCGTGTCAGTTTAATACTGGTAAACTTGTGACGAAGGTTTAAAAAAAAATCATTTAGTGATGGGGGGGCAAATGCCCCCCCTTGCCCCCCCTTAGCTACGCCTCTGTAACGAAGTCGTTCTGAATGCACGATGTCCTTAAAAGTTGTTGTATCAGTAGTTTGCTCATTTTCAGATTGAAATTTGTCTCCAATAAGCTCCATTAATGCACTTTTTTCTTCTTTTTTCTTGTAGGTCCATTGCAGTCACTACTGGAAGAAGTGGAGGGCTCTGAAGACTCTGTGGTAGTAACACACTCAATTTGAACATGATTTGATTCATTATCATTGTTTAAGTTTAGAATATCTTCTAAAACCCAATCAAAAATTTCTTGTTTAGCTGTCAATGATAAATGTGTCAGGGTTTTGAACCTAGGATCCAGAAATGAGGACTTGTACATTAAAAACTTAATATTGGGATCTGTGTATCTAGAATCCTTATCATCTTGTAAAGCTTTCTTAAATCCTCGCTATCATCTTGGAAAGCTACCTTGATTTGAATTTCATGTAGAGGTCCCAATGTAGAGATGGTGGGATACTTTTCACCAGTGAGGTGCTGAGTAGCAATTTTAAAAGGCCTTAGTAGTTTGACAATATCTTCCAAAATACGCCATTCATTTGGGAGTAGTTCCAAATGCATCAAACTATCTCGACGTTGCAGTAATACACTGCTGATAGGCAGCTGCTGCTCACAGACTTGTTCTATCATGTCGTAAGTAGAATTCCAGCGAGTTGCCACATCATGAATAAGTTTGCATTTCGGAATGTCACTAAACAACAGCTGGTTTTTTTTGAATTCATCACTGTCCACATGTGATTTGTGAAAATGGCTAACAAGCTTTCTACATCTTGCTAATGGTATGGAAACTTGAGGTATTTGCAAGGCTTTCTGGACAGCCAAGTTTAAAGTGTGGCCTGCACATGCAAGCCTGAGCACATCCATATCTTCAAGAGCCTTAACTATGTTGGATCCACTATCTGTGCTAAATGCCACAAGCTGCTTATCAAAACTAATACATCACTCTTTGGCAGCAGTATTCAGAGCTTGAGCAATTGTAGTGTGGTTGTGTGTTCCAGGGAAATGATGAGTCTGAAGATTATGACAACACATTTTGAAATCAGGATTAAAATGGCAGGTGAGGGCAATATAGCCATCTCCGTTACGTGACAACCACATATCAGTTGCACAGCTAAGAAACTCCTCACCCGCCACAATTCCTCTGATGCGCCGCTTCTCACTGTACAAATCGCTCAGGCTTCTTGTAACAGTTGGTCGGCATGGAACGACATATCGTGGCTCCGCTTCCTTTAGCAAATTCAAAAATCCAACATCGTTAGCAATGCTGACGGGGCGAATATCCCTTGCTATCATCTCACAAACAGCACAAGTTAGCCTCTTGGCTTTATCCGAAGATGGTGGCAAAAGCGACACACGTTTGCTCACGAAATTATCCATAGTAGAAGGAGACGATGACGAGGACTCTTTTGAGGAATCTTTGTAGAGTTCATCATGAATTAATCTGTGTCACGTGTGTAAATGATTCAAATTGGTGGTTCCTCCCGCGTGAACTACTGCTACTTTGCAAATCTTACAGTAAGCTTTCTTACCTTCTGCTTCGCCTTTGGGAAACCCAAAATGCTCTCATACTTTCGACATTTTATTCTTTGGCGTTTCCAATTCATCATAGCGTCCTGCCATTTCTAAACAATCAATGTATTGCGCCCGCCGCACAAAGTAATCAATTATCGGTTATTATAATTTCGTAACCGGTTATTGGTATTTTATCACAATTAATCGATTAACCGGTGTAAGTGTACAGCACTACATACAGTACAGTATCATGAACCACGATAATAGATTTATAATGGGGATCGCCCATGTTTTTTTTGCAAAAATCCTAATAGAACGCACACCTAAAAACCACCTTGAAAAGCATCCTTCAACTCAAAACAACCCTCCAGTGGTTCTCTGCAATGAGTATAGGTCCATTAGTAAGTATCAAGTGAAAAGGAAACTGTACATGTATTTCAGACAAAACTGAAATTTGCTGTTTTGTTAATCATGAACCATGCACGGTAGTGGGTTCATAATAGGGATCGCCCATGTTTTTTTGCAAAAATCCTAATAGAACGCACACTTAAAAACCACCTTGAAAAGCATCCTTCAACTCAAAACAACCCTCTAGTGGTTCTTTGCAATGAGTATTGGTCCACTAGTAAGTATCAAGTGGAAAGGAAACAGTATGTGTATTTCAGACAACACTGAAATTTGCCAGTTTGTTTGTATTATTATTATTATTCATAATATTATTATTATTCTTTCACAGGCATAGCGAAGTTTACAAGGAGAATCCTGGGATAAAAAGTAGCAAGGCTTGCTGAATGGATCATTGTGCGTGTCCATGACCTATTATTGATTTCGTTTTCGGATGGAAACAGCCCAAACTGGGCCGTTTCTTCTTGCCAAAACACCATTACGCTCGAGAAGCCATACAAGATCACGTTCAGAGTAAAGTTTTTTGGTGTGCGCTACTTGTGGCTAATAGAATCTGTCTTTATTAAACTCAGTATAGGCCAGGAAGCTTAATCTCGGGTGATGACTTTGTTGCAAGGTGGTTTTTTCGCTCCGTGATTATTGTACGTGGGCGGGTTATCCAGATTAAATATTCTAATAGAGTAGTCATGTAAATACTCTAATAATGCAGTCAAGTGTATAACAACAATCCTTGCACTGAATTGGACAGCTATTAAAGGCACCAGTAATGTAAATTGTAGCTCACACTGGGAGATTCTCAGTCTCTATGCACATTGCAATTTGATCGGTTTCATGTTTGTACTGAAACGTTGATGGCGTTACTATGCAGAATGCAAAATTACACTATTCACATCAGTCTTCATTATCAATCAAAGAAATCCATGTTAATTTGTACACATGATATTGTAGTCAATAGCGTGAGAAGATATTGCTGAGGAGATTATGTGTTGCAACAACTTGCAGCAAATACTAGTCAATGATATAGGTGTATAGTTCGATGGATGCACGGGCCTTTCTTGTATACTGGTGTTACATATGCCCTCTTCCATCTGAAGGGAGTTCACCCTGATGTATTATTGCAGTCAAGTGTATAACAACAATCCTTGCACTGAATTTGACAGCTATTAAAGGCACCAGTAATGTAAATTGTAGCTCATATTAGGAGACTCTCAGTCTGTATGCACATTGCAATTTGATCAGTTTCATGTGTGTACTGAAATGTTGACAGTGTTACTATATAGAATGCAAAATTACACTATTCACCACAGTCTTCTTCATAATCCATTATTGGATTAATAAAAAGTACACAACTAGATGAATAAAAAATTGGAAATTTTAAAATGGGAATAGGGATTGCTGAAAAAAGCCACAAAACAAGAAGGGATCGCTGGGGTGGTAATGTAAACCACAACTCCCTTACTTCAAATTGACAGAGCATGTAACTAAAGATTTATGACAGAGAGTCAAAATAGGGATTTGTGGTTTACATTACCACCCCAGCGATCCCTTCTTGTTTTGTGGCTTTTTTCAGCGATCCCTATTCCCATTTTAAAATTTCCAATTTTTTATTCATCTATATTATTCTTATTATTCACAATATTATTCTTTCACAGGCATAGTGAAGTTAACAAGGGGAATCCTGGGATAAAAAATAGCAAGGCTTGCTGAATGGATCATTGTGCGTGTCCATGACCTATTTTTGATTTTGTTTTTGGATGGAAACAGCCCAAACCGGGACTGTTTCTTTTTGCCAAAATGCAATACGCATAGAAGCCATACAAGATCACACTCAGGGTTAAGTTTTTTTGGTATGCACTGTTTGTGTTTGTGGCTAATAGAATATGTCTTTATTATAGGCCAGGAACTTAATCTGTGCTGAAGACTTTGTTGCAAGGTGGTTTTTTCGCTCCGTGATTATTGTATGTGGGCAGGTTATCCACATTAAATACTATAATAGAGCAGTCACGTAAATACTCTAAAAATGTAGTCAAGTGTATAATAACAATCCTTGCACTGAATTTGACAGCTATTAAAGGCACTAGTAATGTAAATTGTAGCTCATATTACATGTAGGAGACTCTCAGTCTGTATGCAGTATGCACATTGCAATTTGATCAGTTTCATGTGTGTACTGAAACTTTGACAGCGTTACTTTACAGAACAGTCTTCATTATCAACCAAAGAAATCCATAATCCATCACTGGATTAATAAAAAGTACATAACTAGATGAATAAAAAATTGAAAATTTTAGGAGGGAGATTAGGGATCGCTGAAAAAAGAAGGGATTGTTGGGATGGTAATGTAAACCACAAATCCCTATTTTGACTCATTTCAAAATGACAGAGCATGTACTGTAACTAAAGATTTATGACAGAGAGTCAAAATAAGGATTTGTGGTTTACATCAGCAATCCCTTCTTGTTTCATGGCAGCGATCCCTATTCTCCCTCTAATAATTTTTTCAATTTTTTCTTTATCTTATATCGACTAAAAATCCAGCCTTACCATATCTTCATGGCATCTTGACAGTATTAGGTATAGCCAAGCCTTTATGCAGCACATCTCGGAATACTTCCAAATTATTTAGTCATTGGAGTTTTCTACTGACTGACTACTGAACATAGCAGAAAACAATAATGGCCACTTATTTTTGGTAGTTGATAGTTGAGGTGCATGTTTAGATGCAAAATTAATTATAATAAATTATAATATGTCTACCATTCTTTAATGGCTGTGGTCTGCGTGGGTTTACCAGTCTCTAGCATGTTGCAAAAACTTGAACAAATAAAAGAAAAAGTGGAATTTTAAGTTTGATTAGGGATTAAAGAAATAATTAAGTAGTGAAACGAAGGAGGTTGCCTACACCTAAAGATATACCAATTGGCATGTAATCCTACTTCAGTCTACCCCATGACTGAATTAGTAATTAACTATCCACTAGTATATCTTCAGGTGTAGGCGACCTTCCTTGTTCACTACTTTGTATTTCTTTGATGCCTAATCAAGAACTTGAAGCTCTTAATTTTCTTTGTACTTGTTTTTATTATTTTTTTTTGGCAACATTATTATGACTTGTGAACCCACACTTACCACATTACAAGAAGAATGACACCAGGCATATTTTTGTCTGAATATGCATCCGAACTATCAATCATTACTGAAATAGTCAGTGGCCATTATGCTTTGTTTTCAACTATCACAATTAATGCATTACAAACGAAGACAGGCACGGTTCTAAGGGGGTTTCACCGGTTTCTGGAAACCAGTCAGATTTTTTTAAATCAAAAAAATAATTAAAGTGGTAAGCAAAATTTAAGTCTAAAATGAGGTGTATTACTAAATAGATAGTAACTTCTGTAGCGATTAAACTATATACCGTATATGACCGTATAGAAGCCCGGGCGTTTATTTCCTATAAATCATTTTTGACCTGGCGTTTAAATGAGACCGGTGTTAATTGGACCCGGGTGTTTATTTCTTACTAGCCACTTGTTGAGAATGACAGGTGCCAGTACAAGTACCTACAAAATACGAAACCCATAGCCCATCACATGCATAAACCCATTTGGACTCCTCTACTGGGTGAAACATTGGAAGTCGGGCGGAAAGATGACAATGACCACGATAAATACGCTATGGCCATCACCAGAAGAGAAGGCATAGTCGAACAACACAAGACATCATAAGACTGGTGACGAGACATCACTGTATAGTTGGCAGCTGACACGAGTTTAGAACCTCTTTCAGTGCATATCATTAGCACCCCGGCGTTTAAATGAGCCCCGGCGTTTATTATGACAGTCCCCTAGCTGTACCCAGCGTATATTTGAGCCCCTGTGTGTATTTGAGCCCGGCTTTAATACGGTCATATACGGTACGTTGCTTCTCTCCGACATAAAATTGCTTCTCCCGGGCCTCAAACGTGTTAAGCGCCTCTAGAAATAGTTGTTGATTAAGCTATTGTGACTTCAGCAACTCTTCAATAATTTAATGCATCAAATCTTTCTGTATACACTTAGAGTGGTAAGATTTAACTGTGAAATAATTGATTACGGTGTTTTTATTCTAAAATTGCTGTAATTAAAATGTCTCAGAATGAACCCTGCTTTTCTGCCTTTGAGTTGGATGGCAGTCAGCAAATTTTCTAGAACCGCCCCTGAATGAAGAACACTATAGTAGAGCAGCTAAGCAACAAATTTTGATGAAATCATTCACTTTGTGACCAAATTTTGTGTGGAAGTTGAGTAAGGTATGCTCAGATACGGTGTCATGTCAAAATCATTTCCTTAGAGCATGTTTGGAAACTTTTAACTAGGTGGTCATGTAACCATACAAGCACATTCAAATCTTTGTTTTTGCCTACACAGCATGATGTAGTTCAAATTTGCAAGTGCAATCAGAAATCTTTCAAAATGTGTTGTTTTTAAACATTTCTAATGTAACCAATATTTCAGTGTAAAAAGTGCGGGAGCAATCCAATAGAAATAATATATTGCATATCTATGGTTTTGTATGCCTCGACCCTCCATGCTTCATTAACATTGCAAGTTAATGACCTGGATGGACACCTCCTTTGATCAGCTTTTGGATATGACCATCTCTTGCTTATTGTACCAAGTTTGGTGCTTTTATCAAAAACTGAATGATTTTTTTTTGCTTAGCCACTTACTACTACGAGAAGGGCCTCTGCAATCAATCAAGTCACAACAGAAAATTCAAACAATTCCCATTATAAATGTATTGAAGCCATCATGCACTGCATATGTGTATTGACACTTTGAGGTGTCAGCAAAGATAAATGAGGACACAGGAAGTATGCAAAAGGCATCCTGAAGCAACATCAGTGAAAAATCAAACCTGTAGCCAACCATTAGTCTGAAGGCATCAGTCAATCAGTAGAAACTTTCACAATTAAAAAAAAATTGTGGCAACTTATTGGAAGCATTTTGGGTTGTACTGAAGGCACTTTTGGGCTTGGTTATACCTAACCAATGCTGCCAAGATGCCATGAAGTTATTGTGAGGCTGGTTTCTGGTAAATATTTTTTTGTGAGAAGTGCAAACTTCCATGATCCCTAATATACCCTACTACCATACTGCATAATAAACAAACACAACACACTGCTACATACTTGCAAGTGCAACAAATCATCAATTATTTACCTAAGAGATGTATTACAGTGGAACCTTGATTATCCGAACTAATTGGGGGGAAGGGTGTTCAGATAATCGAAAGTACGTAAGACCGAATATCCATACATTTATATACTTAGCTTTGCTCAACTACTCTAATAAAGCATACACTTTTTGACAAAATACCTAATTAAGCAGTCAATTTGGTGTTCGGATAATTAAGAGTTCAGATAATCGGTGTTCGGATAATTGAGGTTCCACTGTACTCAGAAGGTTAATTAACTAATATCTGGAATTCTAATTAATTGATGGGTGTATAAATCTGTTAGGACACTATCATACTTAAAGGTATATGAACAATTGTAACATATGTTTACAAAAGTATAGTGTGGTACTATTCAAGGGTGTGGTACTATTCAAGGGTGTGGTACAATAATTATTATAATCATTCACAGAAAACAATGGTGAAATCCTTCAAATAGCACTGCCGTGAGGTACCATTTAAGGGTGCAGTGCAATTCATCAATACAATGCACTACTGAAACTGTAAACTATCTGCAGTATGATTATATGTATGTGTCTGTATCTGTGATTATAATTATGTGCACAGGCATGTCGGTTTTCATCTATGCACTTGAGTCATTGTAGCTAATTTTATAACACATACATTCCACCACTAGCTATATGTGATTATATTGTATTTATGTTTGTAGGAATGTGGATCCCATCAATGAGTTGGAAGGATCGGACCATCAAAACTACAATGCATTTCAAGAACCTCTGCTTGAACTGGCATCTAACTGACATTTAGCACTTTTAGTACATACGTACATACATACATACATACATACATACATACATACATACATACATACATACATACATACATACATACATGCATGCATACATACATACATACATACCTACTTACATACATACATGCATACATGCATGCACTATATTGATAGTAGTAGAAACATTGTAGCACCAAAATGCACTAGATATTATGTCAGTATGGTATAAGTGAGTAATTTTCAACAATATCTGATTGTTATAAGACCACATAAACTTAATCATTAGCTTTTCATCCACGAATACTCAAAATAGCAATGCAGGTAGGCAGGTATTTATTCACAGTGGTCATCCATTATTTTTCAGCTTTTAAGCAAGAAGTACACTAGGGGAGGGAGTTAAATTACGTGTATGCTTTTAAAATGTTGAATAATTATGGATTAATCACGTGTTTGATTTTAAAGAGATGAAAGATTGGCTAGTAATCCGAACATGCTCCTGTGAACTAGTATCTACCTTGATAAGGATGGGTGGTTTCTGTGTGTGTGCATGTACAAGTTTCCCAGAAAAGCCAATTAATAGGCAAATAGAAGACAACAGTTATAAATGCTTTTACAGCTACAAACCGTACACTATGAAGAAAGTGAGGCAAATAGCTAAGTTTGAATTTTTGTGCCAAGATCGAGATACTCTAATAGAGCAGTCACTAGTCTAATAGAACACTTGCAATTCTAATGTTATCATTTTTAAATTGTAACGAAACTAGCTACCTTATTTCAATGTATAGTACACTTTATCATCAAACATAGTACAGGTGTTATCTCGGATAGGCTAACTAATTTCTATATGCTTTGCAAAGCATACACTTTGTTAGCTAAATGCTATCAATAATGTTCCCAAATTTGGATTTAATTTTAAATCCAACTAGAGTCCATAAAAGTGTATGTCCTTCATTCATCCAGCTATACCAAACAAAGTTTATGCGAATGAGTATAACTTGTGTACTAGAGTTCCATTCTTCTGCTCTTAGTGGAAAAAACACTGTTTTACCCTTGCCCCCTCGCCCCCCTGACAGTGTCTCCTAAATCCATCTATGTGTTCTGAACACTACCAGGAATATTAAGCTACTGGCTGTTTTATGGTATTCAACTCCTCAATGCCTATTGAACGCTATAATGGTTGTATACAATCACTGGACTGAACTACTGGACTTTTAAAGCACACATTTGGCTAATTGGTTGTAGCTATTGTTACATTGAATACAGACTATGCAGGTTGACCTGTCTACTTGCCACTGCCTGTTCATATATTCATATTGTGTAGCAATTTAGTTGAGCAGGTATCGTCTGCTAATCATTCTTGAATTCTCAGCAGCAATTGTTAGCTAAATCACTGACTTCATATTTTAATGATGAAAGATCCATTTACCATTTTACAGTCAAGCTTTTCTTTCAATTGTATGCATATGACTACCACTCTAGGGTATAAATTATACAGCACATGCTTATGTTGTAGAATAGTAGTAGCCATGCATCCTAATGATCATTTCAGTCTACAAAATTGAGAACAAAATTAAGTGGTAACAGCTGATTGCTATTCTATCCATTGGTAAAAGTGATGTATAGCTGTAGCAATAAGTTTGGCATGGCCACATTGCTTTCTGTGTGTATGTGTGTAAAAGGGGGGAGAGAAGTGGCCTAACCATATGAGACTAACATATTCTGTTCCAACCAGTTGCCCAAATATTTGGGGGAAAAACTGAGTCCAGTCCAGTGATTGTATGCACCCTAACCACACTACGTACCATTGATAAAAGATAAAGTTGTACTATATGTTAGTTCTCACATTCTGTGTGCATGGTAAACATCTGCAATGGTATACTACTTAAGCTGTGTTCAAAGTGTTAAAATTCTGTGACAGCCATATATATATTATACGTGAGCTGATAATGTATAATTATGTTGAGTTGGTGAGGTCACACCAACAGGAATTGAACTGTTCATGATCTGAAAGACTATATCATCTGGTGATCAATTTTATTGTAACTTTTTACAATGTTGAGAAGGTATCATCATACATCGCCAGTGATAGTTACACAGATATACAGTGTCTGCTACGACTTGATATATCAGAACTGTTCCATATGCAAACATTTGTAGTATATACCGTATACGTAATATGCTTTCTTTTTCCGTTGCAAAATAATTTTCTATGCAAAAGTTGTATGAAAATTTCTTACACAAAATTTTTTACATAAGATCGAATTGCTCTAATATAGCTAAATCATACAAAAATATTTTACATTAAAATTTTTTATCACTAAAATTTTTTTGCACGAAAATAAAGTGAATTATGGTATGTAGTTGTATAACATTACATAGAATTGTTAGCAGCCACACCACCCCAGTACAATGAAATGAATCGAACATGCAGGTACCAGTAGGTCTCGATTTTTGTGATCGTGCATTACTTTGGTCCAGTCCAGTGACTGCATACACCATAACCACACTACGTACCATTGATACTATATGTTTGTTTGCGCATTCTGTGTGCATGGTAAACATCTGCAATGGTATACTACTGTAAGTTTTCTATCATTGAAGCCTCACTACAATTTGCAATTTGTGTATATTATAATGTGTGTACATATTCATGCTTGTGTACAATTTTCATGTTAAAATATGATAAGTGCATGCAATACTATAATTATAACGCTATGTGATATTGTTACTGTTTTGGCTATTGATTCATCAGGTGAACTTGAAATTTCAAAGCTTCTTTAGGAGTAGTGACTAAACCATGAATTCTTCCCACATCTTTAGCTTCTCCAACTGGTTTGATAGTAAACTGTTGTAGTAGGATGGTCAAAAATACACTGACTTCCGTGTATGCAAAATGATATCCAGGACATCTGCGTGGACCATAACCAAATGGAGAGAAGGCAAAGGTGTTTTTACCTTGCAAATGGGAACACTGAGTGTGGTCAAACCTACAAAAACATTGTTAATGATTATGTACATACATATGTAGCATTTTATGCATGCAAAAAACTCAATATTCTGCATTACAAGGTATATATATGGCTATGTTAGCACATTAATTTCAGATTGATTGCTACCTATGAGTGAGGTGCTTTTGGAGTTAATTATAGTTAGGGCTAACACAACTCATAGATTTTGTGAGTCTGGCTATAGTACATACTGGTTTGAATTGTCCTCTACAATACCCCACACAAAAATTGTGATACAATGACTGTTAATAATAGTATTATGTTCTATGGGATTAAAGATCTTGATCAAGAAGGTGGCAGATGAAACTAAGGAGGAGTATGTCACCAAACACTAGGCTGTGATATTTTTTGACAATGAAACACGTGTTTAAAGTCTTCCATGCTGCTTATTTTCCTCTGGTAGTCAATCAAAAAATTTAGTACAGAAAGTGTATTACAACTGGACAAAACTGAACGAAAAAGTTAAAGTACATGCATCTTCATCAGCTCACCTAAATTCTGTTGTTGTCTTTGAAAACTACAAAGATGCTCACTTAGGCAAGCAACCAACAGTGGATACAATTTACAACTAAAGTCATAAGAAAAACTGTGAAGCAAATTGCCCTAAATTAGATACAATATAATCGATTGTGTGCTTCTGTGTGGTAGACAAAACATTCCATTACGTGGTCACAGTGATTCTAATTCACCTCAAGCTGAAAACAAAGGAAACTTCAAAGCTATTCTAGAATTCAGAGCTCTAGGTGATCCACAACTACAAAAGCATCTTCTAGAAGGTGCTATAAGAATGCACAGTACACCAGTTCAAGAATTCAAAACGAAATTATCAAGATTTGTGGTTCTCTAGCTTTAGAAAAAATTGGTAGTGCAATTAAACAAAATGGTCTCTATTCTATTATCTGTGATGAATGCACTGATGGTGCAAACAAAGAACAGCTCTCAATGTCATTTCGCTTTGTTTTTACAGATAAAATCTGTAGATCATTTGTGGGATATTATGAACTTAAACATGGTGCGACTGGTGAAGCTGTATGTGCAACTATACACTAACAGAATGCTATTTCTGAATGCAAGTTAGACCCTACATTGCCGAGAGGACAAGCTTATGATGGGGCTAGTAACATGTCTGGAAAATACAAAGGATGTGCAGCATTAATTCAGAAAAAGCATCCAAAAGCATTATATTCTCATTGTTGCTCCCATGTGCTGAACCTGGCTGTGGTTAATTCTTGTAATTCAATTCAAGTACGCGCAATCTTTATGCTATTATGACAACAGTTCATCAGTTTTATGATAGTCATCCAAAGCAGCAATATGTACTTGACAATCTTTGTGAAAATTCAAATTCAAAGCTTAAGTCGTTATGCAAAACCAGGTGGAAACAGCGTATTGAAGCTTTTCATGTACACTTTTATGGATTTGTGGTACAGGCATTTGACCACATTGTATCTAATCATACAGAGTGGTCACGTGATGCTGTCACAGATGCTACATCCTTTATGCAAGACAATTCTTGATTTTGAGTTCATTATAACACTGCACACTATTGAAAGATACCTATCCTACACCGAAGGATTAACTAGATCTTTACAGGGCAGAGCTACAGACATAGTAGCAGCCATTAATCACATTGATGTTTTGAAACAAGTCCTAACAGATGCACGATCTGATATTGACTGTCAATTTCATTCATTGTTTGAAGGTGCATCACGTTGTGCTAACAAACATGATGTTTCTATAACTACCCCACGATTATGTCGTAGACAAACAATACGAGAGAATCATCCAGCTTCATTTGTTGAAGAGTATTACAGAAGGTCCCTAGCTATTCCTTTTATAGACCATTTGAAATCTGAAATAAAATCAAGGTTTACTGAACATTCAATTTTAGCATTAAAGTGTTTGAAAATTGTACCTTCTTGCTTTACCTCAAATAGTGGTATTAGTGATGATGAAATGTTGGAATTTTTGGAAGTAGATTGTAAATCATCAGCAAAAGCTGAACTTGAAATGTGGCACACTTATTTTAAAGATAAGGAAGTTCTTCCAGACTCTCCACAATCTGCTCTTGAGTTTGCAAACCCGATGATATTACCTAATATTAGAAAAATGTTAATACACATTATGGTTTTGCCTGTAACCTCATGTGAAGCTGAGCGATCCTTTAGTGCTTTGCACAGAATCACAACAGTTTAAAGAACAACAATGGGCAATGATAGATTGAATGGTTTGGCACTACGTAATGTGTACAGTGGTACTCAATACATTCTATCAGTATTGGAAGTGAAAGCAGAGTTTCTTTTGTCGATTACTAGAGTCTACACTCATAGACAGTTGACTTGCAGTTATATAGAATAAAAGCTATCATATTTAGCTACATAATGACTGTGTAAAGTTTTAACATTTCAGATAATGATTATTTTTTTACAAGTATTCTTGAGTGTCTCTGCATGGAGCTTTACATTGACATTAGTGGTAGAGGTACCTAACTGTAGGCACTTATAAGACATATTCAGTTTTGGTACAGTTCAGCATTTATTATGCATAACAAATTGCTATACTCACGTAGGAAGCTTCTATACTATTGGATATTAAGATACTAAAAAGTGATATGCAGCAGTGTTATTCACGGATTGACCATTCTTAGCATAAACACTTAAATTACTGAGTTCATATTGGTAACCCTGTGCCTGCATGCAGATCTTATGTGGTTAATTGTGGCATTTATAGTGATGAGGCCTCAGTAAATAATCTATGTGGTGTACACAATTTTTATACTAAATTACTGTCAAAATTGCTACCAGATTCAATCTCTAGCTGGCAGCTAAAATTCTAAAAATTTCCTGGGGGGGGGGGCATGCCCCAGACCCCCCTAGAAAGCTCATGCTCTGCATTTCGCAGAGTGTGCTTCGCACACTGAACAGTGGTCTCCTCCAGGTGTGCACTGTCCCCTCTCTTAGTACAGATCTACACCTTAGTGGAAACCCCTTTGGAAAAATCCTGCATACGCCCCTGTGTTGTCTTGCGCAGAATTGTTCAAGGTTGAGCATAATCTTTTCAAAAGTGGAGACTGCATGGCACGTGATACCAGCCTTACATGGTTTAACACTTACCTGCATATTGGTGTATTTAATGCTGTTTTGATCCATTTTATAGCAGCTTCAGTGATTGTAATTTTGGTCAGAAACTATTTATAATTTCTCTTCATAGCATAGTGGTGTCATTGCATATTATATGATATTTATCATCCTTACAATGTGACAAGTAAAGCTGAAAAATGTCCAAACAAATCTAGTTTAAAATAATACCGGTCTTACATTTTGTTATCTGATTGTCATGTTTCCAAAGTATTTGTTAATTGTGACTTGTGTTGCCAGTACTTACCATGTTATATAATATTACTAGTTAGCTATCCCTGAAAATACATTGGGTAATACTTAGTATTACACAATACACACAGTTTTATTTGTGAATCACTTGCTTTGTTCATGTAATAATCTGAGTGGTCAGTCTACAAGGAAGTGGTCACTCTTGAGAGGTTTTACCTAGCTCATATGCTGTTCTCCATAAAATAGATATGTGGTGAAAATTTCATGTTATTAATAGTTTCCTATCTAGATTTATGACACTTTGAATATTGTGTTTGGTGCCATGCGCTATACTTAAAAAGCATTGAAAATACTGTACACAAAAATCACACTGTCAACTTCTTTTGCTTGCATCTTTTGATAGGAACCACCAATTGAGGTGGGGTTTGCACTAAAATGATCCTGAAAATAGCACAATATTTTTCATACTAATGAATGCATGGAATGTTAATTATTTAATTTAGTTGGAAATCTCTACTGAAAGCTTGTTTGGGCTTAGTTTACCTAACCGATACTATAGGGCTGAGCGATACTGCCATTTTAGTATCACGATCGATACTAAAGCCACTATTCACGATACTGAATAGTTCACGATACTTACAAATAAGTCAATCATAGCTGGTGCTACATAGCATATTGCTCAGCATTCCTGCAGGAAGTCCTTATAGGTGATAGCAAACTAGCCACTATCAACCTTGTTTACAGTAACAGTTATTGTAACACATGCATGCTTTGAGGTTGTTATGGTGTTCACACCTCTCTGCAGGGGAAACCAGATGGGTGGACTTTATCATTTACAAGGATTCTTAGCCTAGTACTGCATAACAAATGGATTTTTAATGACAGTAATGTACAGCATGGTATCACGATAGTTAATAACAAAATATCGCGATATCGATACTTTCAAAATATCGCGATATATCGCTAAAACGGTAGTATCGTTCAGCCTTAACCAATACTGCCTCATTGTCATCTGGGAAAATTGTGGCTGGATTTTGGGTGATGTTATTTTATTGGCCACGCTTATTCCTTTGTGGTTCCTACTATACAGTACTACTTTACTAGTCTCGCATGGCCAGACCGCTTTTTTTCGTGTATTGGGTGGGGAAATAGCTTAGTGGGTGGGGAAAAAAGTCCCCACCCAATATACGGGAAAAAAGCAGTCTGGCCATGCTTTCCCCACCCAATACATGGAAAAACGCGGTCTGGCCACGCGAGACTACTATCATACTGTATGTATTCAGATATTATGTTCTTTATTAAGTCTTACAAGCAACAGTCATCACATTTCAACATTACTGAGTATGTCCAGTTTAGTTCTTCTAATACGCATTTTGGTTTATCCAAAAAAATGATCCATCACAGATGTTCCTCCAGCATAGCTTGGAACTTTTACTTCCATCGTTTATCACGCATTTGGAACTCACTGCCTAAAATAGATCTGTCTCTATCTACAAACACCATTAAACACAAACTCTACAACTTCTTGTGGGATCATTTCAAACAGCATTACCTTTGTCCTTGCTGCCACTGTTCAACAGTGTCACCATCACCAATATATGAAGTACTATTGTGACTAATTACTTATAATATTCTTAATTTTGTTTTATGTAGTGTGTCACTGGCAGCACTTGCCAGTGGCTTTCAGTATAATTTTATGTACTGAAAAACAATAATAAAATAAAAAAATAAAAAGATACAGTGCATGATTTCTTAATGTACATGAAGGTCTGATACAATACATTAATCACACTCAAATAAATGTATGCATCAATTATCAATATTCATTACAGTTAGATGTTGTGTTTGACTTTTATCAAGCAACATTAATTAAATCCTCACCTCTCGGTGTATTTCCAGACAGTTTTATTCTTCAAGGACACCCCTAAAGCAATCACAACTGGTGTACCAGCAGGTATGTGGTAGCCTCCAGCTACAATGTCATCATCAGAATAACGTGCTACGTAGGTACTCAATGCTGTCAGACGGAGAATCTCATTTAGAATTTGACGTAATAGCCTGAAACAGACGTAAATGAATTTTATTAAAAGTGTTACATGCAGTTTGCACCATATCAATAGCCATAGGCATTAGCTCTGCTCAAAGTTTACTATACATTACATGTATTACTTTTATTAATAAAATAATTGTGGTGTTGTACATACATAGGTGGCAGACATGCCACACACTTCTATAGGCCCTACCATTACAAATAGTATCAGAGCTTCAAAAATTTCCCAGGGCATGTTACAGTCCTCCATATGTCTGTTGTATCAACAGTTAATAATATGGTCTTGGTTATATGCTTCAAACTCCACTGTGTAATTATCAAAACTACTTCTTTATCTGCTCCACCACTGCTGGTACTGTATAGAACTATAACATTGCTGTCAACAATAATATTATAGTCAGAGATTTTATACATGCTTTTTTTTTAAATTCAATCACTCTCTTCCCATTGTCATTTTATTAATTACATATATACTGTCAGAGTAATTCTCACTTAAGCAGTTTTTGTTACTATAATGTTATTATGTACAATATCTTGGCAGCATATTATAGCTACTCCTTGTACTTACGTGTTTTGATCATAGACATACTGTTTCAGTTTATCTCTTCGATCAGCTCCTACTTGCATTTTCATCTCCTCTACCAACTTGTGGTAGATATCTTCATTAAGCATTAGGTAATGTATTGTCCAGTACAGTAGGTATGCTGAACTATGAAGACCTCCCAACATAAATGTGATCCCATCAGATACAATCTACAATAAACTGCAGTATAATTATGAAGCTGAACTTGACTATACGCTGAAAGTAACTTTTAAACCAATGCAAGTCTCAAATGCATCACTTTCAAATGGTTTGTAATCTATTTAAGTATGTTATCATCTGAGAGTTGCCATTTACGGACAATTGTAAGTTGACACAAAAAATGACAATGGTGTGTTGAAACGAAAATTAAAGGACAAGGGTAATTTGATTCAGCTACATAATAAAATTATATATACTTGTATCACATCAATAAGTATGTAAAGTCCCAGTGGTGACTTGATCTTCTATAGCAACATGCAGTCTAGGCATACACTAAAGTGCCACAGCAGCTAGGGTCCAAAACTAGATCTCTCTTCACTAGCATATCAACTTCTGACAAACTATGATATAAAAGCTTTATTTGTATTACTATCCTGGGACCCAAAGCTTGTAAACACAGAGAGTCAAAATCATCGTGTAGAAAAGCTCTTAGACTCAAAGTCAATGGGCATGCAGTCTAGCTATAAGTTCATGCATTATACTACTTTTCTGTACAACTTGTCATAATTATTATTTCTATTTCTGACCTGTTCATCTGGGACACCAGATTGAAGTAAAGAATCCATAAATGGAACACTTTCTTGTTCTTCTCCACTTTGTCTTTTTTCAACTACCTCCTGGATAACATCTCTTAGTTGTTGTGAGTATTCGTTGAACATTTTCTCCCTGTCACTGCCTGGCGTAGGGAGACCAATGCGCACATTTTGTTCCATCTCACTCCATATCTGCACATAAAGTACATAATACACATGTTCATCCATATGTAGCCGGTTCATCTATAGGTGTCTTGCAAGAATCCATTAAATGCACCAGGCTTTATAGCTTCATTTTTCTCAATTGGTCTTATTCTGTCCTTTAAGATTGTTTTATATCACCATGGTATTTTTATGAGCAATTTATCATATGAAGGTTGTACATAATAAATGCATCTGATTTGGACACCTTTAGTATAAGATGATTGCTAAATTAGAAGGGTTAAATGGGAAACAAGATTGCTAAATCATAAGGGTGAACTGCAGAACTATTGATAATGAAATAAGAGGTTACATTTCTATACAGCAACACTGTAAATAATCATGCAAGTTTAAAAGATGGACTATTCTATTTAATAATTGGACACGCAGGTAATAAGGTCTATGTAGTGGCCATGGATGAGCTGCATTTCAAAAATCACAGGTTGTGCAGGTGTCTAAACCTTTTTTCTTGGCTAGTGGATATGTGTATGAAAGCATGATAGTCTGAGACAGTTAAGAAAGCACTTTATGATGCATCATTCACTTAGCTACATAGTGTTGTGTGTATATGCACAGAATGTTTACTTACCGTGGCCTTGTTGCTTAAATCAGACCAGTTATGTTATATGTTTTAGGTTCAAGTGTGTGCAATTATTATGTTCCTATACCTTCTGATATATGTTAGACATTTTGCGGACCTCCTCATCATCATTGTACAAACTACCATAGCATGTCCTAGTAATGGCTTTGAGTGTCATAGTTAGAAATTCCTCCTTCACATCCACAATGTTATCACCACCAAGTTGGGACCATGTGTTTGCAGTTTCATTGGCAATCTAGATTCAGACACATGTAGGAAAATTCTATGGCTATATGCATAGCTTTATAAACCATACAACTTTACAATCAACATTACATAATCATACTACAACATTTCTCATGTATTTTTGAACATGCTTACTTACTTTTACAAACATAGGTATATAACTTTCCAGAGATGTTCCTTTTAGTGACTCATATAACCATTTCCTTCTGTCTTCCCATTCTTCTCCATTAGCATATAGTATACTTTGCGGTCCCACAACAGGTTCAAACAGTGACATCAGTTCTTCTATTAATGATAATAGTATTACAACAAGTAGTGGTAGTACTGGCAGTAGTAGACTGTTCTAAATTTTCCTTTTACCCTTCAAACTATGCATGGAACCAACTACCTCAGAACATAGCTAATGCTCCCACAATCACTGAGTTTTGTAGATATTTACGTTATATAATTACACCTGTGCATTATAATCATACATGATTCCTGCACAGTACACAATATGGATACAGTTACTGAAGAACAGTAATGATAATTATTGTACTTTAGCTACACAATTACTATATCTGCTATGAATACAGTGCATGCATGGGTGCAGCAGTGCAGCTAACAAATCACAAAGTTTCACTGGCAGCAGTTAAAAGCCATAAAACTTAGTAACTCTCTGACTATATTTGTATTGATTCAGTTTTAGGCTAACAAGGGTGGCTCCACAGTGGCGGATCCAGGATGGGGCATTT